>NC_091930.1:37585589-37863089 GCF_041260155.1 Ptychodera flava
AAGATGATTACGTAATTAGAGGACAAGACGGGAGGGTTGGCAGATGAAGCACAATCGGGATGTATTACATCTGTCAAGAATTTAGTGTATCTCCGGATTAACCGACGGAAATCTGATTGTAACAATAACGCACACCTGTACTTTTAGATACTCACGCTGTAGACTAGTTCGCATTTGTTGAAAATGCGTCGAACAGTTACGAATATACTACATTCTATACAAACATAGTTTTCCATTGCAAGTATGTTTAATTGAGGGCGCTCACCTTGAGCAAGTGCCTTGATGGTATCTGTAGGAAAATTTGCATTTGGTAGCATAGAGATATTGGCCGATACTCTTTCCAAAAATCCAATCATCTGTACCATAAACAGAAAGAAAAAATCAAAGTATTATTACGTTTCCTTGCACCTGATATGCTGTCCTTGTTATGGGAACACTTTCATCTACGAAGACAACATTAGCACTCTAGAAGTCATAACCATCATTTACCCCATCAAACATTTCCTTACTAACGACTTTCTTAAGGTTTGTCAAATGTTTTAATAGATGGTTGCTCA
The DNA here is from genome assembly GCF_041260155.1 of Ptychodera flava. NCBI lineage: Eukaryota > Metazoa > Hemichordata > Enteropneusta > Ptychoderidae > Ptychodera > Ptychodera flava. Next base: position 37,586,147 of record NC_091930.1, read on the forward strand.
CCTGAGATGTTGTGTTTTTCGTCGCCAATATATCGCCTTCTCCGATCGGATTCATCAATCTTACTAAAGCTTAATATATTTGAGTAGGCAATACAGAAATGAAAGGTTATAAAGGTTAATAACAGTTAGCAGGCGACCTACAGACCGACAGGGATTTCTGCGATCATCAATTACTCGGTAAATCATAGGCATCCAAAGCAAAGAAGATGGAAATGGGGTCAGATATTAGGCCAAACGGAAGTCTCTTTCCTTGCTCTTTTCCACACGTCCAGGATCGATCAAGACTTGGAATGGATTTTTCGTTGTGGAAGTAGAAATACTGCTTCGCGTTTTCATGTCCCCGTATGCACAATAGCACTTTTAACGCCAGGACAGATATCACAAAAAATTTTACTAAGAAGATCGGTACATTTCATCATGATGCAATATTCAAACACCCTGATTGTTATATTTGATTGATCTTAACTATATTCTCTATAGAGAAAATATTTTTATATTTGCAGATTGACTTTAATTTGCTATAGTATGGGCATTTTCATGGTCGAATTAAATCGGTATCAAGCACGTGCTGCTTTAGGTATTAGTAAATTGATCGTTCACTGATTTGCATTTTGTTATTTTCGTTTAGGCATCAAATCCCGCCCTCGTAGCCAAAAATCCCAAGAACTTCATTCATGTTCATTCTTTTGTGAAAGACAAAATAGCTGTTCAATAAAGAAAGGAGACTAATTACCAGCCAATTGAACATAAAATGCTTTATAGAGAATAATATTGCGAGTTCAGGTGAATATTATGAAAGCCAACACTTGGAATTTCCGCTTACCAGTTCAGTATCACAAGGAAAGACTGTACCGATACGTTTCTTTTTCGTAAGGTAGTAAAGCGTCTCGCAAGCAAAAGAAAAAGTTTTACTCAAACTTTATTCAATCAAACCTTCAACCCCTATTTTTCAAAAGCATTATAAAATCACACAACAAACGGGTCACCCAGCGCAATGATAGAAAACTCACTGACGTATGTAAGTGCCGCATCAAGACCAATTGCCCACTCCAGGGGGCTTGCCAGTCTAAATCATAATCTATAAAGCTACTGTTACAAGCGATGCCAATGAGGCGAAACATTACATCGGTCTAACTGACAACACATTTAAAACACGCTATGCAAATCATGTCCAATCTTTCCGAAGTAAAGCATACGCCAACAGCACAGAATTGTCAAAATATGTCTGTCACTTGAAATCTCAGGACAAACCATTTAATATATCATGGTCAATCCTATCAAAAGCAAGTAGTTACTCAAATGTGTCAAAGAAATGCAACCTTTGCCTTACAGAGAAGCTATTCATAATCAATGCAGATAAATCTAGCCTTTTAAACAAGCGTTCCGAGTTGGTCTCCAAGTGCCGACACGAAAACAAATTTTACTTGTCAAATTTCAATCCAACCACAACACAAATGGTTTGACCCAACCTGATACTTATATGTAAGCACCTGAAGCAAATTTCACACAATAAAATCTACCTATCTGACGATCGCGTGTATGCGTGAAACTCGAGTAATAGGTACCAAACATACTTGATGTGTTCTCATATTTATTGTATATATATATATATATATATATATATATATATATATATATATATATATATATATATATATGTGTGTGTGTGTGTGTGTGTGTGTGTGTGTGTGTGTGTGTGGTGTGTGTGTGTTGTGGTGTGTGATTCTTACACTCTATCCCAGAGGAGACACGCATCTCTACATATTGTTCGTGGAATTTTTCACATATTGCCAGGCATTAGGCTTTTGTCGAGGAAAATTTTGTCCTCTTTTAATTGTCAATTTACAAGTTGACGACATAAATAATACTCTATTTACGTACAGAACTAGTTCACACAAAGTCCTCATGATGAATAATTTATAGCATGCACATGATATGCTTGGTGTCACCTGAATTATAAAAGAGGTTTCAAAAATGTCATATCGACGCTTTCCTGATGGAAAAATACATTTTATGTTGTACAGAAACTACTTTGGTCATCCTTACCACCTATTCTGAAGGATAAATCATGCTATCCTAAAAGTCACTCATGGATTTAACTTAAAAGCATGAAGTCTCAAAATAAAGCACTTCGGTCGAGGCCTCCTGGGCCCGTCTCCGGATTGTAATGCAAGATGTGTCAGTTACTTGTAACTGTTGAAAACATATCTTGATTTTCAATAAATTTACTTTTTTGGCTACATAAAGACAATGTATCAACCAACTACAAAACCGCAAGAAAGACCTACATACACGTATACAAAATTTTGTAACTGCGTTTCTGTTATATATATTTATGTTTATATTAAAAACTCACCATTTGTTCTTACTGTAACATTAAAGGAGCAAGGCAAGAACTTAGGGTTGCTCATTAATCTATCTTTTTTGCAAGACACGACAGTATTACCAATGCTGAAGTTACTGCCAGCTGCAGGAGTACAAGTTGCAGTTCCTTGTGAAAATGACCAGGTCACAGCTACAACTCCGTTTCCAGAGTCGTCATTTCTTTCGATATTCGATGGACAGAGGAATTCTGATTCAAAGAAATTAGGTACGTATTCAGTAAGGGTAAGCATGAAAGGTAAGTAATATGCATCAGGTAAGACTGAAATTCTTTAGTTACTAGTTGAAAAAAGTTGATGGCCTTTCATTAACATTTATAAGCACATACAATATATGGTCTGTTATCGTCATAGTAATATGCACAAACGTGCATTTGGTTTTAACTGACTCCATATAGGATTAGAAACCAAAAAGACCCATATATTAACGAGTTGATGTAGCTGACTCTGCGAGAAACATCATCCTCAATGTCTACACAGTCTGTATCACCTTTTCTTAGAAAAAAATAATGATATTGCTGCAAGCAGCAATGCCCATGCCCAAGGTATCTTTGTGTGTTAAAAAAGGCATAATGTCAGCATAGGGTATGCAAACAGCTTCTGAAAAAGTTTTATGCCATACATACTAACATCTATCACAAACAAAACCAGTTGACGCTTTAGTTGCTGAGATACACTGAAGTATTTTCACTTATAGTGCGCCCATGAGTACAAAGATTTTACACACATTGCTTTCAATATATACATTGATTATTATCTCCCGGCAGTATTCTTTCAAGCACAGCTAATTTCATCAGCACAGAAAATCAGCCATATCTAGGCTCGATAACTATAAACGACGAAAAGGGTAATTTCAAAACTTGTCTATTTAAAAACAAAGCCACTCTTTGGATATATTTGTACAGATCGCTCATTGCATAAGTTAATTTGAAAGAACTGTCGTTCCTCTATTCGATATTTGACAAACAAATAAAAGATGTTCAATATTTAAACAAATTGTAGTTTGATTTTCCTTCTGCCTGTAGTCGGTCGGAAGGTAGGGTTCCCATGCACCCCATGGATGTATTTTTAACCTACATTTTTGTAATCCTTAGGGTGTATATTTAATGAATTTTGATGTTCCAAAATCAAATCGTGTCCCATGGGGTTCATTTGGCGCCATCTTTGCCGCCATCTGGCCGCCATCCTGGATTTCAACGATGGGGTAGGGGTCACGTATCTACCGCTCGACGGAAACAGAAACAATAAAATACTATAAACGTTACATTTTTAGAAAGCCAAGACCATGGCCTTTTCATTGATATATAACTTAATAGGGATTAATTAATATTCGAACGTCGATTAGACTTTATATCGGTCATTGGCCGTAAATCGTAAAATTTGCGAAATTTCACACACAATAATTAAATTCCCGTTCCTCCAAACAATTTTTCATAAGGTATTTATATATTTTTTGAAGAACTCAGTGCAATAAACAAGAAAAACAACATTAAAAGTATGTGTCTTGAGATTTAGTGGGTGCATGAGCTTGTTTTCTTATTACGCGGTATGCCACATATCCGTGTGTAACACAAGGGGTGGGGGTAATGTTTCCCTTTCTGTTTCGAATCATGACATTTTTTGAAAGTGTTGCATCAGACCTTTCTAAAAATATATAGATTAATGGGGAAAAATTGCATATTTGAAAGTTACAAAGCTTGAACCTTTCGGTTTGGGTCGATTTAAGTGATTTTTTAAGAACGAAATTACAACATATGGGGTAGGGTAATGTTTCCCTTTCTGCCTCGAACCATGAATTACGAAACCATATAAATGTTACACTGTTTGAAAGCTCTGAAATGGGCCTTTCTAAACAGTATAGTTTCATCGGGGAAAGTTGCATATTTGAAAGTTACAAAGCTTAAGCCTTTCAGTTTGTGTCAATTTAAGTGATTTTTTGAACAATATGCACAAAAGAGTTAGTCCGTTGGCAAGGTATCCAAATCATCCCCTCTATTAAGGCAGTTTACCCACTATGATTTTCTGTTAGCTAGTATTCTCGTCTGTCATACTCTGCTTATTTTCCATTAACTGATGGTGTGTGAGAGTGTAACGACTTGTTTGTGAAGGGCTGTCACGCCCTCAGTAGTAAAATAGGAATGGGTTAGGGGTAACATATTTACCGCTAGTCGGAAACAAAAACAAAAAGTACCATAAACAATACATTCTTAGAAAGCCCAGATATAAGCTTTTTACTTTTTTTATAATTATTCGACTTTAGATGGCGCCAATATTCCGTATGTACATGGCGGTCAGCAGCTGAATCATTCACATAACGAACGTTGATATGGCCTGAAACTTCGGTAAATTCATTCAAGCAAACTCTTGTTTGATTAAGTTGATAGTTTTCCTTTCTTTTTTATTTCGAGTATTTGCCATGGCATGACTGAAACGAACCTTGAAACGAAGGCTTTACGTATCTATATCTGTCCGAGCCTGAGCGTGATCTGAGAGCAAACAGATCCGCAGATAATGCGAACGATCGCAACCGTTACCAACAGACTCATTATGCAGAGCCATGCCCCAAAACGCCCAACCAAACTTGGCACTAATCATGATCCCAGTCCATTTCGAGCCGGGCTTTAAGGGAAGTGCGGTGGCCTTTGAAAGACCCTTTGGTTTGGTTTTGTACCGTAGTATAGGAAGAAAACCCGACCTGTCGTCGTTGCTGTGAATGTTTGTGTTGTTTTTAGCCTTTTTTTTGCCTATTTGAAGAATCGTCTTTGCAGCCTTCCATCCTGCGTTCTGTGTAGCGAGTGTCTTCGATCGCTCTCTTAAGTTTGTGATGTACAACTGTCTTGAGTCCCGGTGCTTTATTGGGTGTAGAGGTAAATAGTTAGAGATCAGGGTGATAAATTGGTTGCCGCAGTGTCTTTCAGGTGTTGCCACTTTTGAAGGAATTCAACACTCGGTATTTTGGCCTGGTAAGTATTCTTTAAGGTGTACCTGTAGGCTACGTGGTACTGAATAGGGGCCACTTAGGTTTCAACACATTCGATACTCTTGGCTTTCGCTTATACCCCGTTGTATGAGTAACTGGGATCGAAATGGGAAAGGCTTAATTAATATCCATCTTTGCTAATATTAATGCTCGTTTGGCTTACAGATGGCCACCTCTACTTGTTTCGGTGAAAATTTGACTTTCAATTGGACAAAACATTGAGTATGACTTTCTTCTGTGTGTTATTTAGGCCTATGAAAAATATGAAAATTGCATACATATTGTTGTCAAATATCTCAAATCTTAGATTGTAAGAGATAGGCTTAGGCTTCCCTGTAATCATACAAATGAGTTAAATGGGAATTTATTGGAGTAGATTACAGTAATCGAAGAGAATGGTTGACACTATAGAAAGACGTATCTCGGACTGCGGGGACCTAACTATAAAAGAACAGCACAGAATACTTGCCGGATGTATTGACTGTTCATGTATAGTACAGGCTAGTACAACATGGAATGTAAAACATACAAATCAAAGAAGTGGCAAATTTTCTCAACTTTTCACAAAGTTTATATTCCATCATTACTATCAGGATTAGGATTTTCCCCATCTATAAATAAGCTATTACTTGATTACACCTTGATTCAGCATAACTAATATTTTGCATTTGCCACGCAACCAGCCATGCCCGTCCCTGGGATCGCGAACAATGCCTTTAACGAAGCTTTTGAACGCTTTTTGTGAATTGTGTAAGAATGTCCTCTCTGTGGAGTATAATGTGTGAAGCCGTTGTCTAGCTCGCTTGACTCTGATGATTATGTTGACTTATTGTTTCTCAGCTGCTGGTGGCTGATCTAGCTCGAAAGTTAGATCAATCTAGTCTCTCTGATTCGATCATGCTGGTGTGAATGGTATCTTCAAGCATTGACCCTAAAACGTCCGTTTGTAGGGTCTTTGCTTCAAAGACGTCAGGGTCTAACATTGGTTAAATGTCATCCATGATAAAAAACTAATGATAGATTCACTCACAAGGCATTTTAAACATTGAGGTGTCAATGGGAATATAAGCCTTTTTAGTCATTTTCTGAGGTTTGTCTCGCCTTCTTATTGCTCGGTGTAGAGAGTGTTTGTTCGCCTTCTGTTTACTATTTAGTTGCGTAATTTGAATGCGTTCTGTGACATTTGGCTTTTCGGGTTTTAGTTCCAGAATTATTTTGCTATTGAATTTTAGTACCCAGTCGAAATGTAATCCTCATTGGGAGTATATAGTGTTCTGCGTTGTAAAATAATTTCGAAAAATTGGTTATGATCTCTTGTTTTCTGGTAAGGAAGGTAAAGTGTTGTCGATCCATCTTATCTTATTATGGAGAAGCTATATTGTGGAGTAATGGTGATTGGTTTTCAGCGATAAAAGATTCTCTCGTGTTCCCGTGTGGTATTAAAAGTAACACTATTAATAGTGAGCTCTGATTTGCCCAGACGGTCACGTGACTGTGCATATATTTACGATATACTGTAAGTTGGCCATTCCTATCTCCAAAGTTGGTTTCTTTCACATTGTTTTTATTTTCATCAAAAGTTTAGCGATAAACAACCCCTATAAGTTGGGTACACCACTCGAGCTCGGTTTTGACCATTTCACTCCTTATACACACGACTGAAGTTCGTGCGTATATGTTGTTTACCGGTCGAAACCGTGTGGTATCCTTTCAAAGTGGTGCTTTATTGCTTATATATCTCTCGCGATACAATTAAAGAAAAGGGATTGATTGTTGCTGCTGTCATATCAACTTTGCATGACGACTATGACATCCAATTTAGTGTTTGTGGGTTTGGAATATATAATTTTTGACATATTATAGCTGTTAACTTTCTTTCCCTAATTTGAGTTATTGAAATGAGTAAAACGTCTTTTATTAACCACCATTTTAGCTTTTAGTGCTATTTAATGCCTATAGAGTATTTTTCTATGTTCCTTTTAACAAGTAAATGTCAGTAAAGTAACACAAACTTTTGAGTTTAGGCATTGTCACTGCCTAATTTTTTAGTTTACCCCATCAGCCATATCTTGTTGGAAGAACAACTGCTTAGTGTTTCAGAGATATGATATTTATGTGGCTTCCTTATTTGCTGCGTTTGGTAGGAGAGGAAACATTACCCATACCCCTATCCCTTAAATGTATATTATAGAGAGATATACGGCATACCATATATTAGGTAAACAATCGACGCACCCCATAAGTCTCAAGAAGATACACTCTTTTAATGTTTTTTACTTCTCTATTGCATTATGTTCTTTCAAATGATTTATAAATACCTTGTAAAAATTGTTTGGAGGAACATGAACTTAATTATTGGGTTTGAAATTAAGCAAATTTTACAATTTAAATTTCATGTCCACTATAAAATCTAATCGATGTTGAATATCTATTTATCCCCATTTAGTTGTATACCAATGGTAAGGGGATTATCTGGGCTTTCTAAGAATGTATTGTTTATGGTACTTTGTTTTTGTTTCCGACTAGCGGTAAATATGTTACCCCTAACCCATTCCTATTTTACTACTGAGGGCGTGACAGCCCTTCACAAACAAGTCGTTACACTCTCACACACCATCAGTTAAATGGAAAATAAGCAGAGTATGACAGACGAGAATACTAGCTAACAGAAAATCATAGTGGGTAAAATGCCTTAGAGGGGTTGATTTGGATACCTGGCCAACGGACTAACTGTTTTGTGCATATTGTTCAAAAAATCACTTAAAAACGACACAAACTGAAAGGCTTAAGCTTTGTAACTTTCAAATATGCAACTTTCCCCAATGAAACTATACATGTTTGGAAAGGCCAATTTCAGAGCTTTCAAACAGTATAACTTTATATGGTTTCATAATTCATAATTCGAGGCAGAAAGGGAAACATTACCCCTACCCCATATGTTGTAATTTCGTTCTTAAAAATGACTTAAAATTGACACAAACTGAAAGGTTTAAGCTTTGAAACTTTCAAATATGGACTTTTCCCAATAAAACTATACATGTTTGAAAGTCCCATTGCAGAGCTTTTAAACGGTATAAAATTTATATGGTTTCATAATTCATGGTTCAAGGCAGAACGGGAAACATTACCCCTACCCGATATGTTGTAATTTCGTTCTTAAAAATGACTTAAAATTGACACAAACCGAAAGGTTTAAGCTTTGCAACTTTCAAATATGGACTTTTCCCAATAAAAGTATACATGTTTGGAAAGTCCCATTTCAGAGCTTTCAAACAGTATAACATTTACATGGTTTCATAATTCATGGTTCGAGGCAGAAAGGGAAATGTTACCCCTAGCCCATATGTTGCATTTCGCTCTTAAAAACTCACTTAAAATTGACACAAGCTGAAAGGCATAAGCCTTGTAAGTTTAAAATATGGACTTTTCCCAATAAAACTATACATGTTTGGAAAGGCCAATTTCAGAGCTTTCAAACAGTGTAACATTTTTATGGTTTCGTAATTCATGGTTCGAGGCAGAAAGGAAACATTACCCCAACCCATATGTTGTAATTTCGTTTAAAAAAATCACTTGAAATCGACACAAACCGAAAGGTTTAAGCTTTGTAACTTTTAAATATGCAATTTTTCCCCATAAATCTATATATTTTTAGAAAGGTCTGATGCATCACTTTCAAAAAATGTAACATTTTTATGGTTTATCATTCATGATTCGAAACAGAAAGGGAAACATTACCCCTACCCCTTATGTTACACACGGATATGTGGCATACCGCGTAATAAGAAAACAAGCTCATGCACCCACTAAATCTCAAGACACATACTTTTAATCTTGTTTTTCTTGTTTATTGCACTGAGTTCTTCCGAAAAATATATAAATATCTTATGAAAATTGTTTGGAGGAACGGGAACTTAATTATTGGGTGTGAAATTTCGCAAATATTTACGATTTACGGCCAATGACCGATATAAAGTCTAATCGACGTTCGAATATTATTTAATCCCTATTAAGTTATATATCAATGAAAAGGCCATGGTCTTGGCTTTCTAAAAATGTAACGTTTATAGTATTTTATTGTTTCTGTTTCCGTCGAGCGGTAGATACGTGACCCCTACCCCATCGTTGAAATCCAAGATGGCGGCCAAGATGGCGGCAAAGATGGCGCCAAATGAACCCCATGGGACACGATTTGATTTTGGGAACATCAAATTCATTAAATATAGACCCTAAGGATTACAAAAATGTAGGTTAAAAAATACATCCATGGGGTGCATGGGAACCCTACCTTCCGACCCGACTAAGTGTTCACTGAATTTTTCATGGCACAATTCCACGACATCGCTAATCTTTTCAGCTGGCAGTTCGGCCCCAGGGGAAAGATGTCAGTCTCATGGCGTTGGTGAGGGTAGGGTTTTTTGCGCAACAGTTTGTTTCATTTTATGTTATTTATTTTTGACTTTGATTATTCAAGTAAGGATAACGTCTCCATACAGTCTGATTGTTTTCTTTATGATTTATAAGTCCTTATTACTGTGATATTTCAAATAAAGATTTGGACTCTAAACCGTCTGACTGCTTTCTTTGTTACTATATTTCTTCAATTAAGCTCTTATCCCCTCTCAAACCTTTGCACACATTACCAACTGGCTAATCGACTGTCCGTATCAGCGGATTAATTGATTAAGTCAACACCATAGTTGTCCGACAAGTAGTAAATGAGACAAGGGTTGAAGATCACAGACATAGTGTTATGATATCGTCCACAAAATTAGTGGACGCTTAAAATATTCATGAATTCGTAAATAAATGTCAGAGTATTTTAACAAAAACAAGCAAACATTAATATACGATGCAAACTAGTTACTTAAAAGTTATTGACTATCTTAAATAGATGTTCGTGATTTTCTACTTCTCGAATCACTGAATAGAATGGGTTTGGTTATTTTGTTTTAGTAATAGTTTATTCCACCTATAAACAAGAGCCACCATATTTACTGGATGTGCTTGCCTAGGTAACTGTAAGAATAAGTGATTAGTTAACTGTTATGAACCTTCCACGACGAAATGTCACTGCTGTGAAGTCTAGCCGATCAACTTTCTTGCTTTTTTGGGACCATCATCAGCTTTAGATGAATAGGTGGGATAACACTGGTGTATTCAGATAAATATTTATTATCACTTATGTATTAAAATAAAACATATCTAGTTTGTAAGTCAACAGAGCTAGCCCCCTTCCAGGATGCACCTGTCACAGGATGCCACTCCCACAATGCTGACATTGACATCTTGGTATGCACTATCTCTTTACCAATCTTTCTATTGCACACGACACTTGACTTCACTTCGCCCTGCTTCAGTCCCCTTGACTAGTTTCTTTCATTCTATGCCATTTAGACTGTCTGTAAGCTATTAAAACTCTCTGTCGATTGTCCTTCCTTCATTATCATGATTAACCGCCATCCATGTTCAAGCTTTAATCGTTCTCACCACCAACAGACGCCAAAAGAAGCCTTTACCCAGTGTCTCTCTGTACGCCGTCCATTAACTCGTTCAACATCACAGACGCCGACGTCGACCCCACTCTTACTAACCCCCAACCCGGTACAAAGTCACAGGGCGAATTTAAAGTATCGACGAACCATGGACGAACCAAACGTCCACAGACCCCGACGGCCAATACACACGCCAATACGGCCAACGTAGCATATCACCGGCCAGTCGACCAAGAAGAGGAGTAGCCAAGCCTTCACAGTAGTACAACAGCTTTTTAGTGAACCTGAACTCCAGCGACCACCTACATTCGTACTTGTATGGCACATCACGCACATTCGCCTTTATCAAGCTAAATCAACCGGACAATTATGTAATGCACATGATATGAATAGTGGAATCGGCCAACGAAGTGTTTCATTACGTAGATGCACGTTGGTCTCTTCACAACCCATGTCAATCGTAGGACAACTTGCAGTTACATGTCATACAACTTCATATTCAGCAAAGTTAACAAAACGACCACGTTACAACTGCTATGCTTTCCAAACGTGCCACGTTTCCAAGCCTACAAAATCACTCTTTCGGACCAGTGCAGTACACGGTGATCCATTTACGACGTCACATCATGTTTGGCTCTACAAACAAGGTAACCTCTGTTTTCAAGATGGCGGCGCCTATCCTCCAACGTAGTGGTTTCACTTCATCCACCGAGTCACTATGCAGACTATGTTCCCGAGGAAATCAAGCGGAGAATCTTCAAGACATCAAACAAGTATGCCCGGTGGATGTTCTAGACACACTTGTCCATAGGCTAATATCGTCATCCAGGGTTTCCTTCTCAAAATCTCTGCTCACATACGCTATGTGAGAAGTTTACCGCATTTGCCACTAGGACTGGTAGAACCTTGACGAGTAGCATACATTGATGCTATCAACTTGACATCGTGGATATGTCTTGACACAAGGAATTAGCTCACAGAACTTTAATAGTCTAAGGAACGCTGACAATCAACTAGCATTAGCAAGGATTTTCTGAACATGATATCCAGAAGCTGAGTTTTTTTTTCCATCGCATCTGTATACATTTATTTACGTACTGTCTTGCCTCTAAATGGAGAAACTAAACATTTTTACCCATGGTCAATGCTACCGAACAATTAGAAGCAAGTCCGGTTATTGAACAACTCTATTTTGAGAGTGGGGATTCGGCCAAGCGGTCCTGTCTCTTGCCTCTCCACTAGGCAACTGGATGCCGTACATTGTGAGTTTGAACCCGACTGAAAATTAGCCGTATTGATACTAAGGCAATGGCAGGCGGTGAATACACCATGTCTAGCCATCACACTTTAAACAAACGTATCCTTCTTGCAGTTACCTATGGAATTGTTTGCGGACGTGCCTTCGCCTGTCAGCTAGATCGGTGAATAGCTTGATGTCAACTGATGATTTCACCCACTGCTACACTTCAGATGCTGCGGTTTCAATGGAATGCACAGACGAAGTACAGCCAGAGATCGAGAACGGCCAATCTTTCCCTATCGCCTTTGAGCCTGTTATTTTGCACCTTGATTGCATGTTTGTCTTTTAGGGCCGACTTCTCAATGAAAAAAATTATGTTCATGCTTTTATGGCAACGGTCCACATTGTTGCAATGGAAATATCATAGGAATGAGAGTTCAAATATACCAGCCATCTGTGTACTGGTTGCGAATTTTAATTTCGTACTTTGGCTCATATTACTTTGCTTGCTCTGCTGATATACAGCATTGTGCGTTGATATGGGCACCTTACAGTTTTCTCCCTGGTATTTTGTTTGTCGCACATCTTAGATATGGCCCTGTGCAATTGGCTCGCATACAGAGCACACCCTTTGCAAATTCTAACGCCGTTTCTGATCTTTGTTTACTTTTCAGCTGCACCACTTTTAGGAAGCCCTAAAACTTTTGCAAATCCTTTCACGTCTACATCCCACAAGCACAAGCACCGTTGTTCCTTTTTAAATAGAACTTCATAGAAGCTTAGCTTGATACTTTTTTCGCTTATCATGTTACTAAGCAACCGAAGTATTTGACAGCAAACATGAAGGTGTCACATAGACTCACTCATGACCAATCGGGAACGACTGTACAACCGCACTTGCAATGATGTTGTCGTCTGGTGCTCTAATCTTATCTTGTATTCTTGTCTGCTCCATGCTTGCTTTGGACATCTACGTGTTAGCGAACTCACCCAGCATATATCCACTTACTGTGTCTTGCCTACGATCAAGCTCCACTAAGCACCCAGAAAATTGACTATTATTTAACAGGAGTATGACTGTGGCTACAATTTCCCTCAGTGTATGGTACACAATGGCAATCACCAAATTGCCCATCCAATTCCAAGGACCTGTTTTACTTTGTCGTGCACTGTGCGGCTTACTTCCACTTAAAGTACTATACCATTAAGGTCTACCTGGCTGGCATTCGTCGCCATTACATCATAGCTTGTCTAAGAAATGAACCTTTTCTTCGACTACAGTGCACCTTACAAGAAATTATGTCTTCAATGACAATCATCGTGCCACTGGCTACAATTACATTGGTATTCTGCATCAACTATGCTTGCTGCTCGAGAGTGTCTGTTTGTTTGTGACCACAAGGTTTGTGCCTACGCTTTCACCAATCTTCTCCGCTCTTTGCTATCAAGACTTGGGATTCAAACTCATTTCTACACTGGACCTTTGTTTCGTATTGTGGTTGCCACCACAGCAGCACGTGCCTACCTTCCTGATCACCTCATCCAAACTCTTGGCAAGTTGCCTAGCAATTGTTATCGGAGTTATGTTCGGACAGCAGAAAACCTCCTCTGTCATACACAACTACGAAGTCATGCTCTGATCAGTCTCAACAATCCATCTTTCCGGAAAGTCCGACGTCGAGCGCATGCTTCTCCTGATAAACACCTGTTCATGCTTCTAGAAAGAGTTCCCTTAAACCATTGACTTTCACTGATCTGCTCCGCTCTTTCCTTTCAACACTTGGGTTTCTACCTAACTTGATATTCATTCTGCAATGGAGCCGCCACCACAGCAGCATGTGCCCACCTTCCTGATCACCTAATTAAAACTCTCGGCAGTTGTTCCAGCGATTATTACCGGACTTATATTCGGACACCAGAAATCCTCCTCAGTCATGCATCCCAAGTAATGACTATTCCACAAAGACACTTCAACTCCATAGAGACATTTGACAATCCGCTGTTCTTTTTTTCCAACTGTTTGGGCAGTTACATTTTGAGCCATGGGGCGTACAGGGGCTCCTGTCGCCCCATATCACAAACTCTGGCCAGGCCATGCATCGCTGCCGCATTCCAACCTGGCTGGAGCCACACACTTTACATCGACATTCTTTCTACATTCCATCCTAGGGCCGTACAGGGATACGTGTCATCCCAGACCACCACCCTAGTCTGGATGTGCATTACTACCGTACGCCACATGAGCCAGGCTCTACACCTACACTGCCATCTTGCACCAGCAGAACCCATCTTCACCATTTTGCACCACTCATGCTAGGACCATACAGGGGCATCTGTCATCTCAGATCATAATTCCACTCGAGCCATGCTGTCGCCTGCAAAGCTAGTCAGCCTTGGCTATCAGCATCACCTGTGCCTCTTCTCCAGCCGAGTGAGCCAACTTGGACTGAGAGCGTCACAATCACCAATATTGCCTTACAAACACTATTTTCCTTCACACTTCCATGGGGTCTCTCCGTCCAGTCTGATCGACCGACCTCCGCTTGGTCGTCCACTACATGCACCCCCATTCAAGAAGGTGGTCACCACCGGCCTAATAGAAAAACATTCACTTTTGGCTCTCCAAAGGTCTGCAAACCCAAATTTGCAACTCAAACCTTTATCCCGGAAGCAGACTATCGGAGACCCTTCGCCCAATCTGTGTGTTATTTCGTTTACTTAGTTAATTATGTAGTACTTTATCTAGTTTTTAGCCTTTACCTAGTTTTTCGAAATTGTGCTATTAGTAGTTACGTGTAGAGTATCATTGCTAATTCATTTCCTTGTTTTTCATTTACTTGAGTCCAGACCCTGCGTAGCAGTGTGCACTTACAAACGTGCGTATGTCATTTGGTCATGTTGGTATTACTTGCCACCCCGATATTTTATTACACAGCGAAATTCTACCTTGCTCTTCCAAATTTACTCACAAGTATACTAAGGAATTGCGCTTGCATTATACGTGTCAAATAGCTTCTTATTCAGTATAAATAATTTTGTTCTGCACATAACTCACCTGACGGGGTTGGAATTGGACACTCACATTTATTGTATGTGACAACTGTAAAAAAAGATGATTGTGCCCTTATTTTCTAGCAATATTCAATGCGCACTTTTGTAACAATGACCTATAACACGATATTCTTGGGAAATTACAAGGTATGCAATCAACTAGATGAGAATGAAGAATACACAAAATGGTTTGTTATCAGTCGAATGCAAAAGCCTAAACTATAAAAGCATCACTTCTCAACGAGTAAGGTTGAAACTGTTTATAATATTAGCGAAAGCATGAAAACAGTGTTCAAGACTTTAAGTAGTTGGCCCTGAAATAGGCCCCTTCAACTAACTTTGTGAATGAGACGTCGGCTGGAATGCAAAAAAAAAATGAAATGTTTTCTCACAGCCTTGTTTTCGAGGATAATAAAAAGTTTCCAAACTCATTATAATTATAAATATATTTCCTTGGTGACTGACAATACATGACCAAATGTTAAGTACAAGTGTTTATTTTACCACGAAAAAAAAACATTTCTCTACATGATGATCAAGTTAAGTGAGTACTTACGATTAACATGTCCTCGGAAGTCAAGATCGTCTTCGTGGTTCCAAGTAAATTGTGTCTCTGGGCCATCGTTCGCACGACTGTTTCTTATATTATTTATCTCAGTGTCATCTTTATTAATTGACCAAATGTTGAATTCTGTTAAACTCCCGCAGAATGCTTCCCCTTTCATAAAGTTACCACCAAAGTAGTGTAATCGCTGACCCAACACTAGCCTGCCTCCACCTGTCAGGCTCTGACCTTTCGCTACATCAGTACTTTCCGCGAAACGGACACCGTCATGATAGAACTTCCAGTCACCGTTTTGGGAGGTCCATGTCAAGCAAATATGGTGCCATGTACAATCAGCAACTTTCAGTGTTATTGGCTTGCTGTGTCCCTTGATCGCCGTACGAATTGATGTTGCATTGTAATTTATGACCAATTCTTCACTTTGATTACTTACTGCGTAAGATATTAACGTTCCCCTCTTGGTGACGTTACATGTTTTCATCCATATGCATACCGTCATGGATCTTATATTAGGCATAGTCAGTGAAGGACTAACTTCACCATCCGTACCTTCGAATTCTGCGAAAACGCACTGAGCTGTAAAACGAAAATATTTTTGTTTTATTTTATTCTAATTCAGTTACTTTTGTTTTGTTTTACTCCTTTTGTTATACTTAATTTATCTCATTATATGACATTATAAACTGTGTGTAGTCTAACCCATTAGGGAAATACTGCATTAACTTGCATGGTACCTGAAACCCCGGTCCTTGCCTGGCGAACTCGGGTGACAAACAGAAGACTTTTAATCACCCAAGCTGTTAACGTCCCATTGTTACGTTTATCTTATCCAGCTTGTTCTATGATAGAAACGTCAGGTCTTTGAACAACGGGCACATACAGATGCTTGTAAATGGAACTATGTTGAGAGGAAAAAAATGAACTACCCATTTTTCAACATAAAGTTATCTATTTTTTGAATTTAGACTCTAAGCTATTTTTTAGAAATATCGCAAAACGAAATATTGTTCTTCATTCATTTTCATTCAGCTACCTATTTTCGGACGCTTCACTTCAGTAACGCCTTCCAGATGTACAGCTTATTCTTGCAAAAGCTACCAACAACAAAAGTTTGCTAGATTTTTACTTCAAAGAGCTGTGGTGTCCTATCTTGTGCTACCTCTGATAAATCACATGAATTGCTAACCAGAATCCTTAATTGTATCAGTATGGCCACTCTTACATATAAGCGGGGGGAATGGTCGAGGCAGTTGACAAAGCTTGCTGTTGGACCGTTGCGAGAGTTATTGACACAGTCGACAATGGAAAAATTGCAGTGATTTATTGACGCACATCACACAGTTCAGTGGTGACCCCGTTCGAGTTCCGAGATCTGAAATCACTTTGATTACTTTTGATTGCCCTTCAATTCAAGACAGGGGCTTGTGAGATTTAAGAACCATCATGCATCGGCAATTGATAAGTAAAACGGCCGAATCCACGATATTTAGCTCTGGTATAGAGAAATCGAGAACTTCCCGTGTACTCTGTACACGATCGTACGGAGAGAGTTGCGACCACAGGCATTCGACTCAAATGCAAGCAAATCTTCACTGCCATTCAACAAGTGCATCAGTGACAGTTTGCTTAAATTTAGGCGAATGCATGCTGTGTGGTGGCAACCGCCATGAGTTTTCGATTTCTATCGACGCTGAGGTCAGAATTCTGGTAGGCATGATCGTTTGTCATCTTTTCGCGACCAAAAAAGTACATGGAAAATTACGAGACTGCTTATTTCCAAAATAAAATAAATTGGTTATACTTCAAAAGTTTAGGAATGTACCAGTACTTGGTAGTAATGAGTGAATGAGTTGCGTCGAGCTTACTTGACCCGGACTTGAATGTCGGTTGTTACTAAGTATTAGTGATAGATAGGGCTATTCGGGTGTTAAATTTTGCATTTTGTACAGAACAGTGCAACTCCCTTCATTTTTTCAGGAGGATATCAATTAAGTTCTGACAAGAAATCAAATTCTTATTAATTATTTATTGATGAACATGAGGATTTTTCAGACCAACTTGGTTGTAAATCTTCACATGTATTGTTTAAGGGAGGTATTCTTATTCATATCTTTTTTAAAGATAATTTTAGTGAAACTGCGCAAACTGTGGCTTGCCAAAATTGACTTCTACTTAGTAACTTTTCCAAAGGAGATATACATGTATAAATCACGCTAGCAAGGAAATACGAACAAAACAGATGTTTCAGGGATTAAATCTGCTGTTAAATGATGATCCTGAAAGTAGTTCCGGCAGTGCTAATGTGTTTGTTACACAATAATTTGTTTGCAAATGTTGACATAGAAATTAATCCTTAGAAAACGAATTAGGGAAGTGTGGTATTCCTAAATTAATGGAGCTTTACCACAATGGAAACCAAAGATAGTTTTGTCTCCCCAAACCCTTAAGACAAAGAAAAACAAAGAACATCAAAGACATAAAACATTTGAAAAATAAAAAATAATATTTTACTGTTAATAAGTACACAAAAGCATAAATAATAAATTCTTCGTAATTGTCTTTTATGCAACGGCTCCTGAAAGAGCTATGACGCTGATTGGCAGAGTGAAATACTATATATTAGAGTCCAATTTAGGGACTACGTGCCCGAGGGTAGGTGACGATTTACCCAACGTTACGAGGATAAACGGTCTTCTGCCTCGAGGTACATAGTCCCATATTTGGGCAATAATATTTTTGCTGCATGCCTCTCTTACATAATGTTCACTCTAAACTTTGTTACATGCAAACGATAATCATATGCTTTCTTTTCATTTTAGCCATATCTATTGAAATAAATTGAATGATTATCATTATCGATATCACTGTTGAGAGGTTTATCATTTTCTGTATAATTTTGTAAATCAGTATTTTCTATATAAAACATGTAATTTTATCATTTTTAAATTCCGAAGTGGTCAGGGTGAAAATAGAGGTTCACTTTCAGTCAAATAATAACTATGCGGCCCGTGACATTATCAACAAGTTAACGTTGAATCTTACGGAACGTGCGAAGTTCGATATAGGAGGCTTGTAATGAAGTAATTTTCGTTGAATCGATGGCAGTACGGGACTTGACATATTGTCTAAATTACAGAGCGCCAAAGACTAGGAAAATAATGCACTTAAATTTTGGTGGAAAAAATTGCAGCACTAAAAGGGTTAATTTGATGGTCTGATTCAATGTTATTATGAGGACGTATATGCAGCGTAACCGTATCGGATACATGCCAAAGCAATACAAATTTAAAAGCTCTGGAATGTTGTATTCAATCTACGTTAGCACCGTGTCTTCTTTAGCCATCGGAGGTTTACGGGACCGGTCTAAACCTTTTTTATTTTACAAATACAAATTACACAATTGATATAATTCAATGACATGCCAAGATTCCCCGGCACAAACACTGTAGGTTCGAAATCATTTCCATACGAAAAGATACCTTACTTGATGTGTGAACTGATTGTCAATCGGTGATTGCTCTACAAATATCACGGGTGATGTCATATTCATAAACATAGTGATCTTTAGTTCTACTTGATCGGTAGTTTATTTACTCTCTGGGGAGTCATAAGCCGTTAATTCGGTAATGCGGAATTTTTCCGCTCTCAAGGGATTAGTCTACCTACATGGTTTGTGCCGGCCAATCCCCTCATGACGTGCAAGAAAAATGAAAACACAGAATCGAATCACTTTTACATGTCATTCCTGACAAAATCATGACAACGTTTCTCAACAATTTTCCCTGGGAGAATATATGTTGTTCGACTTTGTTTCTATCATTATGGGGCTGTCAAAGAGAGGAAGATTCTTCCAATCTTAGATTTTTCGAAACTCAAACATTTTATTTTTGCCCATAAGAGTTAACACAGGGATGATGGCAATTTCAAATTTCTTAGATCAGTAAATGTTAATTAATTTGTTTCTCTAGTACCAAAGTTTGCTTTGTCAATTCCGATTTTTATTATTGATTTTAAAAAAGGAAAGTGGAAGATTCCTTAAGAAATATTTGAACAATGGTTAAGTCTGCAGCCTAAGGAAATCAAATGTTTTCCGGTTTTCAGGCAAATGCGAATGTGCTCTCCGTTTACGAAAGCATGCCTCTAGTTCTTTTCATACTACTGAACCCTTTTTTGTTGTTTTACAAAACACTAGGTGCCCCTTCAAAAGTTTCACGGTACCACGGAGGGTTAAACTTCCGTAAACGCAATTTGGCTTCTGAACGTCCGTTCGGTACAAGACAGTACCCTTCTTTAATGTGCCTGTCTCCGAAAATCTGGCAATGTTTCTAAACGTTCTGCTCTGACTAGTTTGTGCTAATCGATACTTCCGTCTCAATTTAATGTCGTTGTGTACCTGGCGGTGGAGAGGTTGCGTAACGTTGACAGTTTTAAATGAACATTTCGTCAAATACTGGCACTGCCGCTACGAGAAATCGAGACGAGTTCTTTGTAAAGCTGTTTGATGAATCATGGGGCATTTTCGATCGCATTTTTCACTTTTGAAGATCAAAACGGGCATGGGGCTGCAGACATAACTTCGTTAACTCGAGATGCCTTCTAGTCCAGGCTGGAAAGGGCAGCGGAACGCTTGGCATATCAACCCATGTTTACACAAACTCGAACATAGCACTGGCATTCCAAATCAGTTCATGGACACGCTCATTGTTAACGAAGTCTTTCAAGCTATGTGACCAGTTTCGATTTAAGTGTGAATTTTGCACTGACGGAACACTTGATTACTGTTGATAATGGTTTCGTAGACCTTAATTCCTAACTCTGGTCTGCGTAGCTTACATTTTTTCTTTAGATATTAATACCTATTATTGAATGAAATATTTTATTTGCATTACAGTCATATTCGCACTTTTTAAAAGTATGAATATTTAGAACGAGTTCGGCGATATCGGTTTGTGGAAAGGCAGAGATTTTTTGGGTTTAAATTAATTACCCTGAACGTAGCAAAGTTTGCTTAATATAAGGTTCCAATCAACGAAAGCATTATCGTGACAGTTGCACATTTGATAAGGTTTGCCTACCAACACAGAGGGAAGGATGCTACAGAACGATAACTTAGAGGTTTGTTGGAATGAAATCCCCTTCTTGGTCACTGCTCACAGCGAATATTTTATTAAATTAAAGCTTATTTCTACGGCAACTGTCAAGCGGATTATACAACTATTGTAGAATCTGAAGGGTAATTATTAAGGCACTTATTTCTACAGACAACCGTATAGCCGATCAATTAGAGTTGCAAACATTACAGCTTGTTGAAATGTATTCCTCTTATTCCTCTTCTACACTGCTTACAATATATTAGTCCTTTGGGCCTTTGGCCCAAAGTACTAATGTGGTGACGCGGCCTCTGTTGTTGCATACAGTGGGCCGTATGCTGTGGACGCAGGTATCTCAGAAACGCTTCAGTAACTTTTTCTGAAATTGGTCTGGTGGTCACTTGGGCATGTATCTCAAATGATTTATTTTCTTTTTTTGATTGAATCATTTTAAAGTCACTTTTTTAGCTTTTTTGTGAAACCACTATTTTCAATTTTTCCTCAAAACCACTGATTTGATTATTGTGATATTTGGCATGGGTGTTCGTATAGTTGAAATGCCGTCAGAAATGTTCAAAATTTGGTGATACATGCCTTGTATTATTTTTAAACAATGTTTCATCCATTTTTTGCTCACGTGTTTACACACGTGAGCATATGTCGCAGCGATGTCTGTCTGTCTGTCTGTCTGTCTGTCTGTGTGCTCAATATCTCAAAAACGGCTCATCAGATCAGAATCAAATCTGGTACATAGATTCAGTTTGCAAATGGCAAGAACTGATTAGTTTTTGGTGGGTGTGGCTTGCTTACTTTTTGCTTATTTGCATAATTAATGATTTTAGAAAAAACGGCTATACATTGAGAACGACTGCACACAATTTGATGAGATTTGCTACAAATGTTGATCACATCAAGATATATCAGCTGTGCAAGTTATTAAGGGTGACGTGAAAGATAATGACTAATTTGCATATTTAATGAAATCTACTAATTAGGCATATATATCTGAATTTACTCGATCAAAATTGACGAAACTTGGTATGCATATTGAGGATACTATGATTTAACATTACTGAAAGTCAATAAGCATTTTTACTTCATCCAAATTCTTATTTGCACATTTAATGACCTTTGAAATAAAGGATATATATCTGAATTTACTCGATCAAAATTGATGAAACTTGCTATGTACATTAATGATACTATGATATAACATTATTGAAAGTCATTAAGCATTTGAACATTAGCCAATTCCTTATTTGCATATTTAATGAACTTTCATAATCAGGGATATTTATCTGTATTGACTAGACCAAAGTTGACGAAACTTGCTATGTACATAAAGATACTATGATACGACGTTACTGAAAGTCATTAAGCATTTTTACTTCATCCAGCTCCTAATTTGCATATTTAATGAATTTTTGAAATTAGGGATATATATTTGAATTTACATGACCAAAATTGATGAAACTTGCTATGTACATTAAAGATACTATTATGTAGGCTAACATTATTGAAAGACATTAAGCATTTTTGCTTCAGCCAATTCCTAATTTGTGTATTTAATGAACTTTCCTAATTAGGGATATATACTTGGATTTATTTGATCAAAGTTGGCATAACATGCTATGTACATTCATTGATGATTATACCAGGTTATACCAATATTGATAGTCATTGCGCACTTAGTTTTCGTGTCAGCTATTTATAGTTTGCATATCTACTGAGCTTTTAAAGTTTGGAATATATAGTTTGAAGGACTTGACCAAAGGCATGCAATTAACTTGCTATATAAAGTGGTGATACAATGACAGCAGTCAAAGAAATTAACTATTTCTATTTCAGCTAATTGCGTATTTGAATACTTAATGACTTATAAAGTTAATCTGTGGTGAGGAGATATTGTTCATTATGTTGATCATAAAACTTCAATTAAGTTGCAACATGTGGCAAAGGTTCAAATTTACACATAACTTCAACACGTGAGCAATTAAAGTTCATATCTGGTTATTTTATATGTACTTGATTTTGACTCACTTTCGTTAAAGCTACCGTCTGCGCATGCGCACAACTCTAGGACAAAATCTGAGTTGAAGAATCGAATCGGATGCCATCTTGTTTCTCGGTCTCGGCACATTTTTGACGTTGTGAACGTTTCACTGTGTATTTCAATATGTTCTATAGTTATGAAGTTGACAGTGATGCACTTTTGCGGCTGTCATGTATTTTTTGGTACGAAAGGCGCCTTTGATCGACTGAAGAATGATGGCCTCCGTAGGCGATAAACACCAGTACCGGTAGGCATATCAGTTCTACTGAGGAAGTAATCCACTGCACGGGCCCGTATAGGTCAGGGACTCACTTAGGGGAGAACCACTTGATTTCTGGGGGGGGGGTATGGAGGATTTTGTGAAAAAAAATTGTCACCAGGTGAAATAAAGAAAAAAATAAGCCTGTAATGGCTTGAGAAAAAAAATTCTCATAACAGACAAAAATAAAAAAGGAAGTTGTCACAATGCAGTTGAAATGAGCAAAATTTTGGAAACTTCATTCTCATGTATTCTTTGCTAGCATGCTGCCATAGGCAGCGCAAATGTTTTTACCACAAGCAATTCCCATGTGTTTTTTTCCCAGCACTTATGATATAAGCATTAACTACTTTACACCTCCGTGCACTCGATGTTTTCCTTCCCTTTTCTGACCCAAGAAATCATTTTCAGGATTTCTGTTGCAATATCTCAATGGTACAGGCAATATCTAGATGGGACTATTTGACTTCTGTACAGTGTGAAAATTTAAAACACAAGACATGAGTCAATAAACTAGTGTTAAAACCAATATATTATTCTCTTAACATAAAACATAAATATGTTAGAAAGATTACAAGTTGTCAATGAAAAATTGAGGAACAACAAATATAATGAAATACAATGTGTGAGCCTTGTTTCTCTGACCACAAAAGATAACATCTCCCCTGAGAACTTAAAAAGGAATTGACAGTTATAAAGAAAAGCAGGTATAGTACTGATCACAGTTGATTTGCCAAAAAAGTGTTCTATAATTTAAAGTTGTATATATACTAGACTTTCCATTTTGTTTTCATTTGTTGGAATGTAAAATGAATATATAAAACCATCCTGTGATATGTGAAACACTGGCTTAAATTTGAAAATGGCACTGCTACTCCATTTGATAAAAAAATTGATGCAGGTCTGACAGTTGAAATTAAAAAATGCTGTCTCTCTGACAAAAAAAAGTTCCCATACCCACTTCCTGCATACCCCCCGAAATCAAATGGGTCTCCCCTTAATATGCGCATGCGCATATAACAAGTTAGCGTTAATTTGTTAGCGTTGTTTTGCAAGGACTTTGAAAAATCAAACCAACGTGCCATGCCATCTTGTTTCTCGGTCTTGTGCGAATTTTGACGTTTTGAAGTTTTTAGCGTTTATTTGATGATGTTTTGTAAATATGAAGTTCACAGTGATTGTACTTTTGTTGCTGTCATGTATTTTTTGGCACGAAAGCGCTCCTTCGATAGACTGAAGAATGATGGCCTCCGTACTCGGTACTCCCCAGTACCGGCGAATCCATTGCTTTAGCGAGGCAATCCCACCGGCGGCCCTTTGGGTGAGAGCGAGGGAAACGCTCTGTCCTTCTACCTCCATGTCATAACAAACTAGCGTCGTTTTATGTTGATGTACTGTCCTTTCGACACAGCGATAACTTTAAGTTTTCTGTTGCTTATTTTGGGTAATTTCGACAGTTGTGCATTGATTTTGACATCATTGTTGACTTCGATCGCTAAAGACAGTGTGTGCTTATGTTGACCGATTTACGCGCACTTCAGAATCACGGCATAATCCGACATGGTAATTTGGCATGATCATCAGATCATACATGATCCGAGATTGCACTTTAGCAAGGTCACGATAACTAATGTTGTTTGTTTCACTGTCGTTTAATACCTATATTTCCACTAAAAGACCATTAGAATTTCCTCCTGGCTACTTTGAAATCGTGCACTGGCATGCATGTAGTTGTCAACATCACTATACTTGAATGTAGTAGACTCTTACTATGAATATATCGACTGTCACTGCATATTGCATATGTGTGCAAGTCACTCCATATCATATCAAAAAATGTAGTATTGCGACGTTTTGAGCTGCCAGAAGCCAGAATTTACAGTTTATGAGAAAGTTATCTTACATGTAAAACTCAGTTCTACTGTGAACAAAATGCAAGCTATGTTGCATAACTATCGTGAATACATAATATTTTGTACCTATCACCGTGTCAGAAAATCAGAAGGAAACAACCAGTCAGACAAACTCTGGTCAGGATGATACTGTCCAATTTTAATATTTTTCTCTCGCACATTTCCATATAATTGTATATTCAGTTTTTATATTTAGTTTGCTTTTCACCATATTCTATGTCCTTCCCTGCACTACATAATTCAAAATTAAATATTGTTTTTGGCCTATACATACTTGAGGGGTAAGCTTATTAAGTCTCATACATTAAAGATGCACTGTTGACTAACTTTTTATCATTGTATTGTAGATAGGTGTACACTCCAAATACTAAGTACAAGTGTGGTGAGTGTAACAAGCAAATGTTTTTTAGTCAATGGCCCAAATTTATTTTCTATTTGATGGACAATAAATACATGTGTAATCAATGCCAACAATCCAGTTTAAGTAATTTGGTTTAGATTAGCCATTGTCCATTATATTACAATAGTTTGTGGCTAAATTTCTCCCCTTCTGTATCATATAAGTTCACCGTTTCCTGTTTTAGATATTGTTGATCATGCCATCTCCTATTCTTAATTCACTTTCATATTAACTTTCATTTATGTCCAAACAATTTGACTTTTTGCCAAATTTCACATTTATGGCAAATAATAAACAGTAAGGAGGTACAAAGGACGTCGGTGCCCCGGGCCCCATGTTATGTTTGACATTTTCTCCTGACAGCATTTCTTCTACTACAGCTAAATTGCTATTCATCTGAACAGCAGATCAGCCAATTATTAAGCAATTCAAAACTAAGATATTTATACAAGATTTTAAAACGTATTTTCGGTAAATATCTATTTAAAAACAAACAAAGGCTTCGGACAAATTGGTATGAATCACTAATTACATACCTAATCTGTAACAATGTCGTTCCACTATGAGACATTCCACACGAGATAAAACATTTAGAATAAATTTTAAAATATTTCAAAGATACGGCATTTTGCGTATTTTTCTTCATACTCGTAAAACGAGGCTAATTAAGTCATTTCTACTTGTTTTTACACTTGTTAAATATCACTGTGTTCACTCACATCTATGCAGCAAATTTAACGACAGTGCGGCATTACATACGGTATTTGGCACGGTTCGATCGTTGAAGTAGGCTGTTTGCTGGAGAATGAAACCCGTCATCTCGTTCTATGTAAAAGACGGGTGCGGCTTTCCGTCTAAATCGCATGATATCAAAGGAATAAATCTAATTCCTTGCTTTCATTGCAGCATGCAATTCAAGTTCATTAATTCCCATAATGAATTTGTTTATACTTCCGTGATAGTTATCATCTTCTGTGTACTGATTGCTGCATTATCTTACTCCAGATATATTATGAACTCGTTAGTGTAAATAAAGCATTTAAGTGTATAAACATACTGGAAAATATACGCTTTGAGTCATTAGCAAATGCAAATGCATTGAGTCTGCCGCAGTCTGCAAGATTGACCAATTAAGCAATCGCCAAGAATCATCGTTTCATCTGCCGGTGCAGTTTAACATATACTAGCAAAATTAATACATTAGCTAAGCTAGTTAATAATAAAAAGATATTGACTATCTTCAACAGTGATTTTTCCTCTCCACTTAGATGAATGAGTGAGGTTGAATTTTCTTGTAATAGTTGCTAATTTATGTACATGCCATCTATAAGCAAGAATAACCTTATTCACTGGATGTGCTTGCTTCAATATTGCCTGGCTTTCTGTGAGGATGAGTGGTAAGTTAAATGCAATTGACCTCCCACGACAAAAAGCCACTGTTATGAAGGCTAGCCGATCAACTTTGCTTGCTTTGTTTTGGAAGATAAATCAGCATCAGACGAATCAGTGAGAAATGGAATTTCAATATCGCTTATTTTCGCTAGGTCTGATGCATTGCATGAGCATCGACAAATTTTTGCATGCGCATGTGTTGACATACTGCAGCTTCTAGTTGAGGATAAATTATTTTTGTACTGCCGCCGTATAATTATATATTATCAAGCATGCGCATGTGTGGACATACTGCAGCTTCTAGTTAAGGATAAATTATTTTTGTACTGCCGCCGTATAATTATATATTATCAAGATCAAACTCACCAGATGTTGTTGGTAATGGACACTGACAGACACCATGTTGCACAACTGTGAGTAGAGAATGAGTATACGCTTATTTTCCATCTTATTTTCGAAAGCGCAGTTTTGTAATTATGGCTACAACATTAAATTCTCGGGACTCTATCAAGGTATGCATCACTTAGATGACAAAGAGGAATATGCAGAACGGTTTCTCACCATTCATTGCGAAAGCTTGAGTAGCTTTTCAACAACGGGATAAACCTTACACGATTAGAACTAATTTGGGATAATTGGATCTTCATATTTTTTCAAATATCTCAAAAGTGTTAGGTGCCCTATAGCTGAATGTTGCAATATTACAAATTGCTTATGAAAAGAAGTATATAAATTAAAGAAAAGCAGATTGAGTTTTTTGCAGATCAAACCGACATTGCTTCACCATCCAATAATCCCAAATTAAGTCTAATCATGTTAACTGTTTAAAGTATTGGCGATAGAGTAAAAAAGCTGCTCACAAACTCTAAATATGGGGCACCCGAAATGGCTCCCCTTTCAGTAACTGTATGAATGAGATGACAGCTAGCATATTAAGAACACACGATGCTTTCTCACAGTCTCATTTTCGAGTGAAACAGAACGTTTCAAACTCATTCAAATCAGTAATTTCCTTGGTATCTGACAATGTGTGACTAAATTTCAAGTACAAGTTTATTATTTTAATTTGTAACAGAAAGTCTTTCTCTATATGGCAATCATGCAAAATGTGTACTTACGGTCAACATGTCCTCGGGAGGCGATGTCTTTTTCATAGCTCCAAGTAAACTCTATCGTTAAGCCTTTTATCGTACGATTATTTCTTATTTTATTTATTCCAGCATCATTTATGTCAATTGACCAAATGTTGAATACTGCTAAACTTCCGCCGAATGCTTCCTCTGGCACAAATTCACCACCAAAGTAGAGAAATCGCTGACCCAACACAAGCCTGCCTCCACCTATCAGGCTCTGACCTTTCGCTATGTCTGTACTTTCCGCGAAACGGACACCGTCATGATAGAACTTCCAGTCACCGTTTTGGGAGGTCCATGTCAAGCAAATGTGGTGCCATGTACAATCAGCAACATTCAGTGCTATTGGCTTGCTGTGTCCTTTGATCACCGTACGGATTGATGTTGCATTGTAATTTATGACCAATTCTTCACTTTGATTACTTACTGCGTACGATACTAACGTTCCCCTCCTGGTGGCGTTACATGTTTTCATCCATATGCATACAGTCATGGAGCTCATATCAGGCATAGTCAGTGAAGGACTCACTTCACCGTCTGTACCTTCGAATTCAGCAAGAATGCAGGAGCCTGTAAAGAGAACAAGGTTTGAAATAAAGTTCAATATTTGTTTTATTGTTTTAATTTTGTTTTGTTTGTGTTACTCATCTTGCTATGTTCAATTTTTTTATTTTATTTTATATCATTTTATTATATTTTATTTTTTATTTTTTATTTTCTTAGCTCACGTGTTCACACACCGAGCTAAGTCATAGCGATGTCTTCTGTCTATGTGTGTGTGTCTGTCTGTCTGTCCGCCACACGATAATTCAAAAACGCCTGTACAGATTCAAATAACATTTGGTAGACGTTTACCAAATGCAACTTGCAAGAAGTGATTAGATTGGGGCAGTGTGGCTTGCATATTATTGAAGTTATGACGTATCATTTTTTCATATAATGGTTTCCCTATGGAGACAGTAATGACAGTGTCGACATATATCAAGAAATACTGCACAAAATTTCATGAAACTTTTCACAGATGACAATCTCAGAACATTATGATGATACTGTGAGTGTCATGTCAATTATCTGCTCATTTGCATATTTAATGAACTTTTGTAATTAGTGACATAACTCTGAAATTCCTGCACCAAATTTGATGATACATCCAACAAATATTGACCTGATATTTATATCGAATTGTACTTAGAAGCATTGGGCAATGTCAAGTTAATAAAAAGCTCATTTGCATATTTTGTGAAGTTTTGTAATAAGTCATATAACTTCAGTGTCAAGTTAATAAATAGCTCATTCGCATATTTTATGAAGTTTTGAATTAGTCATATAACACTGAAATAAATGCACCAAATTTCATGAAATCTCCTGCAGATACTGATCCGACAGATGTCGTGACAGCGTTTCCCAACACAGATTTAGACGTGGTGGCTACTCTGAATTTTCTGTCACTTTCTGCTTCAATTTTTCATTCTCCTTTGCATCTGATAAAGGAGACTTCACGTCTTTGGAAGGTTATGCCCTTATAAAATTTAGTTGATCATAGCATGCTACCAAACCTTAGAGAATTTTTTATTGTAACTCAACACGTCTCTTGCTCCTAGCAACTGGTTTATAGTAGTAGTAGTAGTAGTAGTAGTAGTAGTAGTAGTAGTAGTAGTAGTAGTAGTAGTAGTAGTAGTAGTAGTAGTAGTTTTGTTTATTATAGTGACATGAGGTTTTCCCTCCCCGCCCAACGGGCTTATAAGTCACCTAGAATCAAAAAAAATATACAGTACAAAGAAAGACGGTGCCACAATAACAAATACATTGTTTTCTGTGAAAAAAATGATAATATTTAGCTGTTTCTATATAAGACATCTTTTCTTTTCAGAAAAGCCTTTTCTATGTATTTTGCCGTATTTCGAATATTTACTGGGTTTGTTAATAAATATACCAATTTTGGTTTGACGACAGGTTGTTGAATTCGACATTATCAAAATTAATGAGCATATTCCTTATATCATCATAAAGATTACAATACAGAAGGAAATGGGTTTCGTTTTCTACAGCCCCTTGGTCACAAAATATACAAAGTCTATCATTCGTTGCTTCGCCTCTATATCGGCCTGTTTCTATACGTAGAGGTAATACACCCGATCGAAACTGCGCTAAAAAGACCGCTGGCTTCGAGAAAGATTCATGGAAACGTACAATTCGGTTCGATAAACGTTTTTGAAAAGAATGTATGTACGTAATTTTGTTTTATCTCTAGCAGTTTTAGCCCAAATTAATTCCTGTTGGAAACGCAGACGCTGCTTTAATATAGAGAGGTTTATAGGCAAAAACATATCAAAATATGTGTCAAGATTAACGTCGTCAAATATTTTACAAATCTCTGAGGACCAGTTACTATAATTAAGTGCAAAATCCATTAGAAATATTTTCTTTGTTAATCGACTCTCATCTAATTGAATAAGATGATTCCAATATCTGATCATAGATACATGTCTACGAACCCTGCAAGAATCCCAGCCAGTATCCCCTGTAATTGCGTGAATTGGCGTGAATCGGTGAATACCAAGGAAAAAGCGAAGTGCTCTATTTTGTATCATATCACACTTGTCATGTTTCCCATATCCCCATACCCCAGAACAATAATCAAGTATAGGAGACACACACGAATCATACAATTTTGTATAGGTACTAAAGCCCATATTTTTCAGTGTTTTAAACTTGCGATTTACAGCTCCAAGGGCTCTACCCGCCGATTCAGCAAGATTCGCAGACGTAATAGAAAAATCTAGAAATTCGTTTAAAATAACCCCAAGATATTTATATCTATCAACATAATGTAAAACATTTCTACCTATATGAAACTGATAATCACTTCGTGGAGATGTATCCTTACGAAAATGAACAACTTTAGACTTTAGATTATTAACAATTAGTCTCCATTTCGAACACCATTCGTTTACTCGATCAAGCATTGCTTGCATATCAAGCTCGTTATCAGAGATGAGAACAATATCATCGGCAAAAAGGAGTATGGAAATATTACAATCATCAACTGTTACCCCTCCCCGAATTCTGTAACGATTTTAACTCAGTTGCAAGATCATTTATGAACAATGCAAATAGAGATGGGGACAAATTGTCGCCCTGACGAACACCACAATTTGTATGAAACCAGTCTGTACACAAATTATTAACTTTAACACAAGCCTCGGTGTCGTGGTACATTGCTTTGATACTGTTGTACATATTACCATCAACTCCATTCAGCAATAGTTTATAAAGCATGGCATCCCTATTTACATAATCAAAAGCTTTCTGTAAGTCAATAAAAGTTGTAAAAGTTGATAAACCATAAGCAAGTCTGTTCTTTATAATAGATGACAACACAAATATATGATCTTGGCATGACCTATTACGTCGGAACCCGTTTTGCTCGTCAACCAGAATATTCTCATCCTCAAAATACTGCAAAATCCGAGAATTTAACAGAGCACTATACAATTTAGAGATTGTAGATTGCAAACTAATGCCTCTGTAATTAAGTGGAATTCTACTGTCTTTAGTAATATCTTTTGGAATTGGATAAACGATAGCTCGCTTCCACATCTCAGGAATCTTACCAGCGTCAAAACATAACTGAAACAACTGGTGTAAGACAGAAATACAAGTGTCATTTTTCAAAACTTCGTAAGGTATACTATCCACCCCCACGGCTTTACCGCTTTTACTTTTCCAAACTACTTTTCGAACTTCATCCACGTAAAATTTCTATTCAATACAGGATTATTTACATAAAGTGGGTCATTCATACGACTTTCCAAATTTTCTTTGTGGTAATTCATTCTTTCAAAAAAGTCATCATCAGAATGACCGGTACTAGGATTACAATACAAGGAAGAAAAGTCTTGATGCCATACTCTCAACACATCATCATCAGAACATAGAATATTCCCAACATCATCATATACCTCCATAGGTATTGGGTTCTTTTTTGGAGAACCAAGCCTCTTTAAGTGATCCCAAAATTGTTGTGGGTTACTAATACAGGATGATTCAATATCCAACATAAAATTATTTCTATATTCACGCTCATAAAAACGTAACTTTTTATCAAAAATCAACCTAGATTGTTTGAAATCAGAGCGTAAAGTGTGCCTAATTGTATTCCGGCCTCTAAACTTTGTGAACGCTCTTTCTTTCTTTTTCATATCATTCCACAGGGCAGAGAGTTCTGCGTTCCAGTAAGGCTTCTGATGACGAAATCGTTTACGAACCTTTTTAGAACAATCATAGTTTGGTATCACAGTATTCATTTCACAAATAATGGAGTCACACAGATTTCGGTAAATGTTGTCAATTTCAAGCTGTGTTTCTCTACACTGCTCAATTGCCTCAATCTTCGTGACAATTTCTGAAATAGCATTCTCGCTATCTCTGTTGACAAAAAATTCGACGGGATTTGATCTAATCGATACTTTAACCTCCTGTGGGCATCACTAGAACCATGATCAGTAAAATTTGCATTGGTATGTGTATTGAGTAAGCATGGATGATCACAGAAATCAAATGAGAGCAAGGAATGATCTGGAAGTTTACACCTGTCACCCAACAAGTTATATAAGCCCAAGTCGTCCACTAACACTTGCATTTTGGAAACAGCAAAATTAGCACAGTATTTAAATTGGTCATGTGGTATGCAAATATAATCTACAACTGCTGCTCCCCTACTTGACACAGAAGTGAAATTATCACTTTCGACATTACATCTGCCATTCAGGGTACACAGCTTTGCTTCTAATAAAAACTCGTGGAAATCACGCCCATGTTGGTTAATGATTGGGTCAATACAGTGCCTGTTCGGAATTTCATCAACTTCGTATATATTGTCATTCAAATGTCCAAGACGGGAGTTTAAGTCTCCACAAATAAAAATGCAATCCACCTCATTATCATAGACATACATCTGGCTCAACAGGTGCCCGAAAAAATTACTGGCGTTTCTACCCCATGGTGAATTTTCTGGTGGAAGATAACACGCAAAAACAATAAATAAATACCCAGAAATCGTATTTGTGAAGCTAACACCTAAAATACCATCATAATCTTTATCAATAATTGTCACGAAATAATCATTATATAGTGTTTTTTTTATAAATATACCAACTCCGCCAAACTGTCTACGAGCATTGGAGTGTACGA
The DNA here is from genome assembly GCF_041260155.1 of Ptychodera flava. Lineage (NCBI taxonomy): Eukaryota > Metazoa > Hemichordata > Enteropneusta > Ptychoderidae > Ptychodera > Ptychodera flava. The sequence goes on from NC_091930.1 coordinate 37,619,292, forward strand.
TTTGTCTGTTGAAACCGATCCAATGGTAATCATCAATATTGATAGTTTCGTCACCTGATAGATGAGTTTCATTTACGGTAATTATATCGGCTTTAGCGCTCCGTAATATTTCTGTTCTAAGTTCCTTGTTACAGATAGTGCATCCTCCTACGTTGAGATGTGCTATACGAAGCCCATTGGGCTGTGTATCCTAGTCACGTCTCGAGGCGGTGGCGTTTCCTTCTTGTCCATCGGAAATCTTTTGTACGATTATCCCTCTGGCTGTAACACGATATTCCTTACCATCGGGAAGTTCGCCCAGGAAAAAACGTGCTTTTAGTTCAATCAACCTGTCCGTATGTGATTTCCTTGAACGCAAATACTACACGATGAAATCTCTGATTATTTTTCAAGCGCTGTTTTGCTTGGAGTACTTTCTTTTTCTGGTCACTGTTTTCTAAAGCAAACTTCACCAAACCAGGTACATCTTGACGGCGACTTTGAAGTCGTATAGCTTGTACGAGATTCACTTCTGTGGCTATATTTTCACCCAGCTCTCGTAGGATGGCATTTACTTTATCAGCCAAGTTTTCATGATCACTATACTGTACACCCGAGGCAATAACTGTGATGTCGGGGTTATCCGTTGGGTTGACGGTTTGCATGGAATTTTGACCACCTGGCAAACGTTGTAGGTTTTGTTCGACGAGTTCAATTTTACGTTCCAATCGAGCAATTTCCATTGTAAATTCATCCTTCAATTCGTTCATCTTGACTTGGAATAATGAAACCATATCATTTCTCAGCCTATCAACTTTACTGTCAAGGGAGCGTTGCAAGGAAGATTGACCCGCTCGAAGCTCTTTCAGCAAGCTCATTACGTCATTCCCATTGCCACGTTGCATTATGTCGTCTTCACTACCGGTGTCGGAAGCAGTCGAGTTTGGTCTTGGTCGTTTTTCTTGACTTGAAGACATATTTTTGAAACCAAACTATCATATATGTAGTGGCATATACTTCACCAGAACCAGAGTAGCTTTTCGGTTGATGTAAAATAGAAAGTGTTCAGAAAATTCTGTACCTTTTTGAGACAGCTTCTTTTTCACGTGTGTTCACCTTGGCTGCAGCGCCCTCTCCCCTCTTATAGCTTTGCTGTTAGCTAAATAGGTGGATGTGTAGCATTGTCCTCAAATTTTTACATCCCAAGGTTTTTCTCCAAAACAGCCTGTACGAATCCTTTAATATTTGGATTACAGGTCCCCAGGAATTACCCTAATCACATATGTTCAAATTATGATGAACTATGCAAATTTATATTTTTGAGGCTAGTTTTTGCTATTTTTGGCAAAAATCTTCTTCTCTATTACTGACGTCTTCAATATTTGGTAAACATGTCCCTAAGAATGACCCTGGTCAATTTGTGCTAGTTGTGATGAAATATTCAAATTTTATATTTCATGGCAATTGTCGTCATTTTGGTCAAAAATTCTTTAAAAATCTTCTTCAAAACTGCTAATTGAACAGCTTTGATATTTAGGACATAGATCTTTACTAATAGCCTTTTTCAGATTGTTCAGATTATGCAGAAATTTGGAACTTTGTATTTTTAAGACATTAAAGACATTTCAGACATTTTAAGATATGAGGGATTACCGAAATGTGATATATTCACATTATGATGAAATCTACATTTTTTTATTTTATGGGTGATTTTTACCACTTTTGGTAAAAACATTTGTATAAAATTATTAGCAGGGTACACGAGAATTTGCAAGGTCTTTACGAATATGTTTTTAATTTCTGAGAAGAAGATTTTTGAAATGTCACAGATTTATTTCATTTTTTTTTTAAAGATATTACAAACAAACAAAGTTTTTTGTTCATGAAGGACGTTGTTTGACAAGGAAGAAGTTTTACCCTTCCAAGACCAATTGCAGCTTTCCCCACTTTCTGAGGTTGTGCCTTATTGTGACACTTTGACAACTTGACATGTTGTGTTTACTTTAGTGTGGACAACTATATACCATGTGCACTAGAGAAGCCTTGACTAAATTTATTTCTTCAAAATTTACAATTGTCTATACAAGAGGAAACGTCTTTAAGAAACCATCTTACAACAATGAATTCCATACATATACGTGTTTTCAACACAATAAGTAAGCCAAATTTTGAGCTTTTTCAGATCATTTTTTTGTACATTATAAACAAGTATGAACCTTAAAACGTAATCCACAATATTTAAGTAAAACTGTTTTGTCATTACTTTGTTCATATTTTTTATGTTTTTGATAGAAGGGTGTTAACACCGTTGGTATTTTCCTCTGACAAACTTTACATACAAATTGGCAATGTTTATTTGCCCATTTTACAGTAAATTATTGTATTTTACTCTAGAAATGCTTTGTGTATTTTTAGAATAAAATAATTTTACTGAATATCATGGTCTGTAATGTAAATTCAAGGCTTGAACACGCCCTGAACGCCCCAAATAAACGGTGTTCAACAAGCGCGCATCATGTGTTCTAGCCTTTAACACACTTATCGTTGAACGGCGTCCATGCGTTCAAAAAGTGTTACAGCCCTTTGAACGCGTAAATGCGTTCAATTTTTTGAACACATTTCATGTGCAACGTGTGTTCAGATATGGAACACCATGGCGTTCAATATAATGTCTGATGAACACGTAGCGTTCAAAATCTGCACACGTGTGTTCAAAAATTGAACGTTGGTTGAACACGTAGTGTTAAATTTCTGAACGTCTAGACGCGTTCAAAAAGTGTTACAAAAAGGCGTTTAATTGGTGTTCTATACTTTAACACTTAACTTTACAGTGTATGTAGTGTATCCATCACAATGGTAAGAGTTCTTAACAATTTGATAAATGTACTGACTGATAGTTACAATTACGTCTCGCGGTTGAGAATTAGATATCTGGATTTGATTCTCACAAAGGTCTGTGGTTCTCATTCTGATGTAATAATAATAGACGGTGGTTTTCTGCTAAATCAAATAACAAGTTAGATTACATCTGTTTTTAGCGCCTTTGAAGCTCTTATTAACTTTAAAATGGCAATTGTCTATAGAATGTTGCTCCTGTATGGTCTATACGTGAATGTGTGTATACATGTACTTACTTGCATGGACTTCACAGCTGGACAGAAGCACGAAGAGTATACTCAAGGCGGGATACATCAGGATTCGTACCTTGTAGTTGCACATCATTGCAGAAGAGAACACTCGTTGAGATTCATCCAGGCAGTTATGAGAGACGGTCCTACTGACTCAATATTTAATAAGTTTTTTCTTTTGTAGTCCTGTTACGGTAATATGGCTTCTCATAAAAAACAACTGTGGAACTTAAAAAGAAAAACAGATGTGTTTGCATTTGCGAATTAAACTGACATTACTTTACCATCCAATTGTCCCTAATTAGTTCCAATCGTGTTCTTTTACAAATGTATTCATTTGTTTGTATTTTACGATGCGAAACAAGTGCACAGCTATCACAAAAAAGCAATTACCATAAACACAAGTGAATTGCTAAAAAGACAACCAGGCGAGCGTAAATATGCTTATCAAATCAACATTAATATAATAACCTATTATCCAAAAGTAATTCCAATCGTGATTAATCAAAATTAGTGATAGTGTTTTATACTGTGAAAAAACATTGAAGGCAAATGTCAGAAAACTAATTTTAGTAATTTCTGTAAGTTTAAGACAGAGCAGGCTCTACAGATTTTCTGCGGCCAGATATATTACTTTTTTTCACAGAAAAGATCTTGAGTGTGTTGTGCAAATATTCACATCTCGCTTATTAACAACCAGCTTCTTCTATCTAACTCAATCCATAGAAAATCTTTACGCCACAAATTCCCGCCATTTATGATTGCTTGTTTTTCCCTTGCAAAAGAATGGACAAAATCTTTCAGCGCTTTTTATCTTTCTGTGGAAATATCAAAACACAAATCAGAATATTTTGAAATTGTAGATCATCGTTATAATACCTGTTTAAATAATGGGATGAATTTATTACTACCCAGAACGTCAACATATCCTGGACACTCAGCGAAATATTATTTAGCTGTTGACGTCTATTGCCGAATACAATCACAGCACATACTTTCAGGTATGGTTCGCATACTCATTCAAAGACTCCCTTTACAAGAATATTTTATTCTGATTTTATCATAAAAGCACTGATCTTTCATTCAAAACGGTAAAAATGATTGATTCTTTATTCCTCCAAGTATTTAACTATGCACTTATTCATATTGGTTTCATATTTAACGAGTAAAAAGCCTTTCAGTTCCGAAAAAACCTTAAATTTGAGGCTTTACTTTATTACGCTTGCGCATAACAATCGAAATATTTGTGTGAATAGGCTTCATTAAGTAACTATACGAAGAAGTCAACATCACCCGCGACATCACTGAAATTCCTTATCTCAATGAACCCTAAGAAGAAAACACCGGGATTCAGAAATTGTCGTAAAGGGGAAGTGTTAAGGTACAATATATCCTATTACAATTGTAACCGATCAAAAACTATCCTTTGCTTTTAATCTCTCCTGATTTCGATCGCGTTTGATCTTCGTACGGTATGGAGAGGGCTGCCATTTTGTTTGTTTACACTGAGAGTTACCATGTCAACAGGAGTCGCTCGACATCACTGTCACGCCACGCGCTTGCTACCTGTTTGAAGATAGACCGTGCCGTGCGAACGGCAAAATGTTCGCCAGAGCTTGTCTAGAAAATACAATAACTTTAACAGAAACACCACGGGAAAACATGTTATCTTCGTATTTAGCAACCCAAAATATCCGTGTTCCTCAAAGCCCTTCAAATTGTTACGTCAGCGACATTGCTTCGCGAGCGGAGAGCGGCAACCATTTTGTTTGTTTGCGTTGTTTACCATCAAATTGCAAATGAGTACGGGAACACCCAAAACCGATTATAGTTAGCATGCATATCTCGACGTTTACCGTAAAATATCACGGCTGATATTTTACGGTAAACATCACTAGGATGAAGCGCTATTGGCATGGGTATATGATAATGGACCAATACCCGCGCAATAGCATAATGGTTGATGTATCTCGTTACTCTTAATCTCTTGTTCTATGCTGGCGTCTCTGCTGGCGTAGACCTATGAACTGATGAACTGATATTTCAATGCTCCATTTGAAACAGGAGGACTATATTCTTCTTTTGTGGAATTCAGATGCCTGTACAATTCCTCCTTTGAACCGTCGAAATTGCATATATTTGAAGGCCAATATATACTTTTTGAATGCGACTGTCGTTTTGGAATATTTCGGCCATTCTCTACTCATGAAATATTCCATGGACATAGCTGTCTAAGAAATGAGATATGTCACTGTTACCAGGGTTTTGGTTAGGTTACGACAATCTTGTTTCAAGGGTAGATTTTACTTGCTCCAAGCTCAAAGCTTCAGAGACACGAGAATACGTGTGTGTGAATGCCATAGCGCTGACAATAAAAGCCAGCAAGAGAAAATTACAGCGCCACAGAGACTTGTCTAGCTTTCAAGTTGCACCACGTTTGTGTCGAAGTTTGCACAAGCGTATAAAGCTTCTGATCCAAAGTTAACAACCACATGAAGAGAGAAACGAGTTTTGAAATATTCCTAGTGTGACGACTTTTGTGTTGCACTGGATACAATGTTGTGATTGGTTGACCGTAAGAGCGGCAAGATTTACAGACTGCGCTAACTTGAGCGACAAATATATATGAAACAAGAATCAAAAAGCTTCCGAGCTATGTCACTAAATCTTCCCTGGGGTGTCAACAAGTCCTTTATTACGCATGTGCGCAGCGGATGACATCTTCAACGTACAGAGATCAATGATTGATTAATTGATTGATTCGTGAGTAAGATTGTTGACAGGGTTCTCTGCTCTCTTTTGTGAATACAAAACAGACAGTGCCTTTGATGAGCACGCCCAAAGACCAGTGAATGCATTCAGAGTGAATGTTTGTTACCCGATGAACATTTTAACACAATCGTAGCTGTCTTCATTTCCCATGAACATTTTAACACAATCGTAGCTGTCTTCATTTACGGGCTAGTCCAGAAGTAGAGTAACCATGGCAGTGGTGTTTGATGCAACATTCCGTTGCTTTCTCGGTCGGTGTAGTAAGGATCATGGCTATCGTAGTGAGGGGAACAGAGTCCGCAACTGAGTTATCGTTGTTTTGCCAGGCGCTCACCGCAGGCGACGGATACAGACTTGCGTTAGTCGTAATTGAATCAACCCTAACAAATCCACTGTTCTTCAAATCACTCTATGCATATCAGTGGTCGACGATGTTTTCGAACAGTCTCAATGAATGTGAACTTGAAAAAATGTTTTTAATTGCATAAAATAATATGGGTATTCTACATTCCTTATAAAAACATCATCCTGGTTAATCAAGAAATGGAGTACTCTCTTTACAATAAAAAATCATTCAGAAGTACACCCACTCGTAATGTTTACCATGTTATTTGGAAGGACACATTGCGTAACACAATTTTTTTATAAAATACACTGTAGTATGTTTTGCTCTATAATTACCAGCAAATTGCATTCTCGTTGTAGGCTTTATCATAAATTGTAGCGTCCGTGTAAGTTTTGAGCATTTATTTTGAGTGGATAGATTTGCTATTGATAGTCACATTGTAGTGCTATGGCCGAGCTGTTCGTTGTCATAGCTGTTGCTGGATAAATTCATCGTCATCAAACACGAGTGGAATTCATCTGGGATAATTGGATTGTGAAGTAATGTCGATTTAATCTGCAACGTAAGCTCATTTAAAATTTACTCATAAAACAAATGAGTAACTTTACTTTACTGTACAATTGTCCCAAATTGGTTCCAATCATGTTCTTTTTACATATGTATTCATTTTGTCTGTGTTTTACGATGCGAAAAAATCGCAATTCTCATAAAAAACTAATTACCCATAAACACAAGTGAATTGCGAAAACAGAAAACCAGATGAGCCTAAATATAATAGCCTATTGACAAAAGGTAGTTCCAATCTTGTTTTAATCAGTATAAGTGATAGTGTTTTATGGTGTGAAAAAATTCAGAGGTAATTGTCAGAAGACTAGCTTTAGTAATTACTGTATTTCTGTATACATTTACGACCAAGCAGGGTCTACAGATTCTCTGCGGCCAGATATATTACTTTTTAACAGAACAGTTGTTGAGTGTGTTGTCAAATATGCACACCGCCTATAAACAAACAGCTTCAACCACCTAACTCATTCCCGATCCCGAGAAAACTATTGCGCGAGAAATACCCGCTATTGTAAGTTTGCTTATTTTTTCCCCCTGCAAAAGAACAGACAATTTCTTTCAGCACTTTTATGTTTCTGTGCAAATATAAAAACACATAACGGAATCTTTTCAAATTTTAGACCATCGTTATAATGTGACAAGCTGATGGATCTGTGAGTTTGGCCTGCTGGTGTCATCGTGAGTAAATTTAATCCATCATATAAATAATGCCTTTTTGTATCACAACCTATATCTGTCGCCGTATTGGATGTACCATTGAATCTACCAACGATTAGATCAAATGCACCTCAGTTTCTACATAAAAGTAAAACAAAGTCAACTGGGTCACTAGGTACGCGATCGTTTGCAGAAGTGGAGCGCATTCGTGTGTGTGAATATGGGGCAAAATACGAAATTTTGTCAATTTTGTGCATGATCCTGAGCTGGTCTGGGATCGACGCTGATTGAAAAAAGCTGCAAGTGTCATGTTTTATATTTTTGAAAGAAAGTGGTACCACGTAACAATTGAAACCGTTGTGGAAACACCGCCTAGTAAACTTGGGCTTCCAAAATATTCAAAGCATACCCAGCGACATCCTTAGGTGCACTTTCATCTTTTCTGTCGTTGAGCTGTACAAGCTCCTACGCTGTTGGAATGTTGGAAAATCTGTTTTAGAGAATGTTTCGTCACCTGTCCCGGACGCACTTCACGTTATAGTCACCCGCCACTGTTGCAAAGATGCAGACGACACTACGCTCACGTGACCGTCCACTTTTCCAGATTTGGTCAGAACTATTTCCCTAGGGAAAAGCTTTCGAAAATACCCTCGGATGTCACTTTGGTCGATTCGGTTGGGACTAGACGTATATAGTTTCTAGTCACACGACGTATTCTGGCGAATCGCGACAGGGAATGAGCATGCGGCATGTTATTAATTTTCCAAGCTTTTACGTTTCACCACGTTTGTGTCGAAACTTGCAAAAGCGTGTAAAGCATCTGCTTTAATGTTAGCAACCATAAGAAGAGAGGAACGAGTTTTGAAAAAATATTCCTAGTGTGACGACTTTCATGTTGCATTGGATACAACGTTGTGATCGGTTGACCGTAAGAGCAGCAAGGTTACAAACTGCGCTAATATGAACGACCAGGATATAAAGAAAGAATCCAAAATCTTCCGAGCGATATTCCTAAACAATTCCTTCATCACGCATGTACGCGGGGGAGGGACACAGTCAATGTACAGACATCAATGATTAATTGATTGATTGATTGATTGATTGATTGATTGACTGAATGATTAATTGATTGATTGATTCATGAGTAAGATGATTGTCAGGGTTCTCTGCCTCATCTTGTGAATACAAAACAGACAATGCCTTTGATAGGCACTCTCAGAGACCCTATAAATGCATTCAGAGTAAATATTTGTAACTCGATGAACATTTTAATGGTATCGTACTTGCCTTTATCTACACGTTCGTGCAGGAGAATATTAACAATTGCAGTGGTGTTTGATACAACATCTCCAATACTTTTTTTTGGTTGACTTTGCCCGGATGATAGCTGTGGTAGTGAGGGACACATAGTCCTCAACCGAGTTCTTATCGATTTGCCAGGGGCTCACCGCAGGCGGCGGATATAGACTTGCGTTAGCAGTAAATGAATCATCCCTGCTAAGTCGACTGTACTTCAGATCACTCTAAGCATATCATGCAGTGGTCGACGATGTTTCCGAACAGTCCTAAGGAATGTCAACGTGAAATGTTTTTAATTTCATTGAAATAGTAAGGGTATTCTACACTCCTTATCTTAAAATATCACCCTAGTTAATCAAGATATGAAGTACTCTCTTTACATAAGAAATCAATAAGAAATACAACCACTCGTAATGTTCACAATTTTATTTGGAAGAACACATTGCGTTACCAAAATTTTATATAAAATACACTGTAAAATGTTTTACTTTATAATAACTAGCAACTCACTTCTCGTTGTAACCTTAATCATAATATTGTGGCGTCAGTGTAAGGCACTCTGGCGTGAAAGACTATTGACATAGCTTTCTTTGCTAACATGGCTGCCATGATAACCATTATCTTCAAGAGAGTGGAAATTTTCTGATCATTATCCATTTCCGAGATGAAATTGATATTCCATGTGTGTACAATTCTCAACTGTAATATTGGTGAAGGATGTTCATGACAGCAAGAGTTTTGAAATTTATTTTGAGTGGATGGATTTGCTATTGATAGTCAGATGTTGCATTGTAGTGCTATGTCCGCTTTTTCTTTGTCATATCTGTTGTCGGATAAATTTGAACTTCACCTTTTACGCCTTAAAAAGGAACGTTCAGTAAAAAAACATCATTCACAGCTTTCTCAGGGTTTTGTAAACAGCTTTATCTGTTGACTACAGGTATTGAAAATCACACAAAAAAAGCTGTTCTATTTAATACGGCATGAGCATTTAAAAATATCGTAATTTCGGTTGATAATGGAACAAGTTTGATAAGCACATAGAGAAACATAGATAGAGTGGCAACGGGTATTGTTTAAGGCGTGAAGCGGTTACGTAACCCATCCATGTTCGCCTCGCCTCAGGTTGCTCTCGCCTCTCTTTTCCGAAGAGTGCCGACCATGAATCCTTCGGTAATTTTCGGATTTTCGCCAATTGTTAAGCGAAAGTATGTTCGGCAAAGTTTGTGTTGTTGTTGTCGTGTGGTGCTGAGCAGAATTGACGTGCTGGCAAAAACGGGAGTGTTTTGAGCTTCAGGAAAGTGAGTTCTACCGTTTTAAAAATTCCTCTCATATTTTTATGAATATATAATGAGTGTGTTTGAACCAAATTTGAAAGTCTTTTATCGATACTGTCTGGTTTTACTCAATGGTTTACGGTCAGTCATACCCTATTTTACACGTGCGTCAAGGAAGGACATGTTTATGAAACTGCTGCCGTGTTATGTTTTGATTGGCGTGAAGCAGTGTTTCTGGCCTGAGAGCTCACAAAGTAACTATGGTTGCTACGCGACTGGCAGTACGATGCCATCTCGTCGTATTTTTCGCATAATCTCGTGTAATCATCAACCACAAACAAAGCCTCCAAAAGTTTAACACCTTTGGAGTCATTTTAATATGAAAAGCCAATAGTCTACCGAGACGACCATGGAACAAAAGGCATGCAAGCGTTGCGACTCTGTTTATGTTACTCTGTGATAAGCATGATACTGTGTATGTTCATCATGGAAGCAATAACTTTGAAACACAGAACAGTTCTCTTTTTCCACTGTGAATTAGCAAAACAGACATGTTTCGAACAAATCTCTTGTCCTTCATCAGTGTCCACACTTGATCTGATTGTTTGAAACATGTCTGTTTTGCTAATTCACAGTGGAAGAAGAGAACTGTTCTGTGTTTGATAAGCATGTTTTGTCAACTTTTGTAAATAATTATTTTTACTCTCTCGTTGCTAACATTCTTGCCTTGAGTAAGGGCTGCCATGAACAGATAGAGCCGCCAACTGAATAAGCAAAAAGAGCATTGCATTCATAGCGTTAACCATGTTTGCGAGGCAGTTATTGTATGATAGTAACACCCTAGTTAGGTCGGAATATGAATACGAAACGCAATTCCAAATGACATTAATAAACACAACCGACGTATGGGAAGGGTCATAATCGTAAATTCATCAATATGACAGGTGTATTCTTCTAGTCGTATAGTAAACGATCACTGATCACGATCCGATAATGAGGTCTTAAGAAATTAAAACATTGACGGAGGTGACACCCTTCCGAAAATTATTTCGACAAAGCACATGAGAAAGTAAAAATTTGAAAATAGAGCATACGACTCATTTGATCTATCTCGATCCTATTTTATGTAGCCAAACCATGGCCAAGAAAATATATGTGTCATACAAATTGATTAAAAGCCACCGACACACGTCAAAAATTTATACTGATGTTGCTCATTAATTTTATGAATTGATCCAAGGTTTTCAGCGCTTTGTTGGATCGTTTCGCAACGATTATGGATACGTACAGCATTAACAGAACCCAGTGGAAGACGAGTGAGATTTAGCCTACATTTTCATCAGTGACAATACGGCCTGAGCAAGTTGCGCCAAATAATATGGGATCGCTTATTTTTCATATGTTGTATTCTTAATTAAGGTGGATCAAAATTAAAATATAAAATGATTTGCACGAAAGTTCATGATTCTACTCCGCTACTATATCGAGTGAATTGATATGACAAGGCCACGTCCCTAGTCTACACTAAATCATGTAAATAAGTAGTTCTCATTGGTGGTATAACTGCTATTCGTATCGGCGTCGAGTCCGTGACAGGTATTTGCTTAATTATAAACATTACACATCATTAAACAGGGCCAATATAAGTGTTTGGGTAAACGAGATGCCTTCGTGGCTGCGTGTTTAAAGATGGAGCTTTAATGTCGTCGTCATTCATGAATATTTAATATCAACAAAATTCAAACCAATAAGACCAGTATTTCGCACAAAGACGATTACGAATTTGATCATTGTGGAAACTCTGTACGTCCTTAGCTTAAATTAGTACTCATGCAGAACAGTCACAGCCAATATTTTATTAGGGAAACAAAAGTAACATAAAAAACAAAATGTTAGGGCACTCAATTTCACAAATCAGTGGATAGCCTTTGAATGTTCCTAGAGAGAAACAAACAGAGTATTGGCTCAAAGTTTTTCAAGATATCATGACTTTAATTCTTATTCCTCTAAGCAAAAGACTATTAAGCATTCCGCGATTACATTCTTGAATATCATCAAATTAACATTCCATGGTTATTTACATGAAACCAACAAAGTCATCATATTATACCTTATTAATTAAATTATTATATTTAATCGCATCGTTTTACTCTACCTCGTAAATATCATTATATATTTACGACCTCGTTTTGATGTCTCTTGGCATGTTATAATAAGAGGATGTCAAGGTAACAGTGGAGCAAACATAAAAAATTCATGATTAAATCAACGTTGAGTAGTGATTCGATGTAATGACCTTTTTATCTCGTGACTGATTCCAATTATTTGATTGATTGACTTGACTTAACGTGACGGAAATGAACCAATTAATCAATAAAACTAGTTCGTAATCATGTTAAACTTTTACTGGATTTGGTTTAAGTCGGTGAATTTTTAAAAAATAAAATCATTTATCATAGTTTCTCTTGTGTCTCTCCTATTTCGTACAAACCTATTCGGAATTTGGTAGCCTAGGCCAGGTTTTCCAGCGTTTGGATGAGTTACCTTTGAGTCTGCGCAGTCTAGTGAGCAAGTTTCTGCCGGATTCACCGACTTGGACTTCTTGCAAGGTACCGGCGGCCAGACGGACTGTGTACACAGTGACGTCAAGAAAATACAAATGATTGACAGCTTCAGCCATTATTCTGACCAATAAGGAGAGCGCATGAACTTAGTGTTAGTGGCGTCGAATAGGACCCGTTTGCTAGGCCTTTGATTTTCGCACGGAACAAGCAGCCTGACAACTTCTTTCAATCCTTGAACAACCAGCGACGATTATCTCATTTTACAACATGGGCCCCACACACAACACACACATTTTCACGCATTTTTGGTGATACAACAAAGGTCGGCTGACTTCTGTGGGAGAAATCGCACTTGACATTTTGTCAACAACGCCATGCGAGTTTTATGCACGTCTCGCTTAGAGTCACATTAGGTAACTCCTCCTAATACGTAAAATTTAGTGATATCATCGTATAAATAACATATAAGTAAATAAAAACGCCACCTCATGAATAATTTATAGCGACGCAAACCCTGCAAGAAAGCCAAGTCTGTGATTTCGGGTGAAACTCCCCTGTATAGCGTTCACCCTACTAATCGCGTCCACTCCACTCACATGAGCGTTTCACATAAAAGCAAAATACGAACCATTGTGTTCATTCCACTCAATCATTCACAAATCACAAACTTGAACCAAGTCTAAACTTTTACTTATTTAAGAATGGCAAAAGTAGAAAAGTAAGTGAGTCAAAACAATAAAGAGATCAATACAATGACTTGTCCGATTTAGTTATATCGTTCCCCATTCCTTGACTAAATGGCTATATAATATATATATATATATAATATATAATATATATATATATATATATATATATATATATATATATATATATATATATACACATACGGTAAAAATGATAACAAGTAGAACACAGGACCTAGGCGTCACTCAGAGTTTCACGCTACATGTGCTCTATGTAACGATCATCAGACGATGATCATATATATCATATATATATACACAGCTAAAAGTCTGCAGTGATGTAGCATAACTGGCCAGTAACTGCAGTGCAGCACTTCTGTTACATTGCAGTTATGTCAGTCGTGTTGCAGGCATGATCCTGCAGTACTGCTACAGGCATGCTGGAACATTTGTGCAGCACACATGTAACACTCCTGTACATGCAGTGCACCATACCTGAAACATTGCTGTTACAGCAATGTTTCATGACAGCCCCAGCATGTGTGGTGCAGTCCAGAAAGGACATTGATGTTACACGAGTGTACCTTTTATGAAACATCGATGTTGCAGCATTGTACCATGACATTCCCAGCATGCATGTTGCAGCCCTGCTGGGACATTGATGTTACACGAGTGTACCTTTTATGAAACATTGCTGTTGCAGCATTGTACCATGAGAATCCCAGCACGGATGTTCTAGCCCTACAAGGGCATTCATGTGACGTGATGAGTGTGAAGTCCAACAAATATGTTCTTTTGTTATTGATGTGTTGGAAAAATACATGTAGCACTATTTCCCAGTGGTTCCATTCAAGGCTTTTTGGAACAAGTTCTTTTTTTAAACTTGAATATTACACTGTATTTAAATTACTTCTGAATGTATTTGTGCTGCATTTGAATAAAATGACTGGCCACAAGACCTGAATGTATTGAGAATTACATTTTATTACCTCAATTCTTAAAAAAATGTACAATTGAAATAGGAAAGCATGAATAACGACAGCTTAACAATGAACAAAGAATAACAAATATAACTGTAAAAATTTCGCAAAATCCAATACGGCTATAAAAGGTGATAATGACTATCATGACTATGACAATATGACTAAAGGTGATATGAGTAAAATCTCGGACTAATCGGTGCCTTCTTTCTGGAGATTACTATTCTAAAGATTAGACTATTCTAATGATTAAATTGGTATTATTGGTGTTGGTTCTTGAGAAGATTGTTAATGGAAATTGCGATTTTCACTAAATCCAATATGGCGGCCAAACCATGAGACTGATCTAATAGCCCTTTACAAACTTTAAAAAGCTAACACTAAGGATGACACAAGTAAAATTTCAGTTAAATCAGTGTTTTGGTTGTGGAGAAGAAGATTTTTAAAGATTAAGTTGCAATTTACGCAAAATCCAATATTGTGGCCAAACCATGTGACCGATTGAAATGCCTTTCCCAAATTGAAAGAGCTAATACTAAAAAGGATGACACAAGTGAAATTCACTTCAATTGACGGATTGGTTCCAGAGAAGACAATTTTAAAGATTGACATGGTATTTTTTAAAATCCGATGTGGCGGCCAAGGTCATGTGACAGCATGAGATTTTATTTTACATTCTCAATACCTTCGCTAGTGCATGATGTATTAAAAAATTCGAATTGAATAGACCCGCTGGTCTTCAGGAAATCCAATATGGCCACCAGGTAACCTGACTAATTTAAATTTGAAGGGTTAGGTGTATGAGATCTATTATATAGACCTATTAGACCTTCAAGTTTGAGAAGTTATGGCGAGCAGTTAACTAGAGTTCTAGGACGACAAAATAGTTATGGAAGAGGAAGAAGAAGAATATTGAATCCAGCCGGTAAGTTTGGGACTCTAAGAATTAATCAAACAAACACACTAGGGATCTAGCCCATATGCATGGGCTCTAACTATGAAACTATTCGTAGGTTGAATACACCTCGTCGTCTTCATTTTAACACATTCATATGACAGTTTCCTGCCTGATGCATTGAACCAGTCTTGGTAGGACTGCCAAAACCCTTCCTTTCTGGATCTTTATCTCTGTTGAATTTCCTCTGGAAAAATAAAAAAAAATGTACAGTTGCTCCAAAAGTACATACTGTATGTGGTAAAACACTAATTATATCCATGACCACTTTCATGTAAAGTTTGATATGTTGTAATTAACATCAACAATAATTTTTACAATTATTACATGTGTATTGGTGTATTCCATTTTACACGTCAAAATAAATTCTCGGATAAACGGTTCGTTTAGTACATAGCACAAATTGGTTTGATCACACATATTAACTCTTTTGTTTGTAATAGAACTAAATTGATAATTAAAAACTTTCTACTTACAATGAGAGCCAAACAAAAGACAATCTTTGGTGTAACATTAATTAGTTTTGTATGGCAGATTGTCTCTGCAAGGGAACAGGTGTCCATGGCACAGTAATGACGTCTGTCATCTTCTACAGCCATGACCTGTTGGGTATAAAGGAAAATGTTTTTAAGCTTGATAAGTTGCCAATCCAGTTTACTCTCTATGCTTTATAGTATTTTCAAATTCTTAGTAATCTGCTTTTAAATTAAAACAGACAGCATGCGACCATACATCTTGTAGATCTCATTTGTGGTTGCTATTTGTTGGATGACTCATGCAGGACCCATAATAAACTTTTTATTCCCTATGAGTTTTTCTATTTCAATTTTTTACCTTTCGAACTTCTTCTTGTCTCCATTCTTGAACCTTCAGCCGACAAAACTTCATCATCTTTTGTACACAGTTTGCATTGTATTCTGAAAAAGTATTTTGTATTTCGTCCTGTTGATTAAAAGACAAAGAGAGGTTATGTTACCTTTGAATGATCATATACATAATTTTATTACTTGCATCATATAGCTAATGTAGTGCTATATAGGATTCAGTTGTAATTTGTTTGGGACTGCATAGACATCATTGGAGTAAAAGTAAACAAGCTATTCTTAAAGCCCAATACCTGCAAATGTGTAATAAACCAATATCAAAATATCCTGAGTTTTATAAGAGTTTTCTTTGAATAAGACCCATTATTGACTGAAAAAATATATAACACTGTCATAAATGTCGCAGGTGACATGTAAATCAAAACGTTCTACCACTATTTAGACTTGCAACCATTTTCAAAAACCAATCATACGACTGAGAAAATAAAGATTACAACAACACACTGATGGCCACCATGTGGGTGCATTTAAGTAAATGGCATTATAGTTGTGTCATTGATAACTACAATGTCTATATGCATGAAACACTGAATTTTCTGTACTTTTCTATAGGGGCGCACCAGTGCAGCATCCATTTATTATTTAATTGTTAAAATATGTAGTCGTCGTCCAAATCAGGTATAAGTGATATGTCAGTACATGCCCTTCAGTCTCAACATTTACATGCACTAACGTTGGTTTGAAAATAAAATCGCAGCCACTGGGGCTTTAACCCTTTGAGCACCAAAGTCATTTTTGTTGCCCATATCAAAATTTACACCATTCAATTTTTTTCTAATTTTTGCAAAAATTTTGATAAAAATCTGAAGCCAACAAAATGTGATGTTCATTTGGTCCAAAAATGTCAATAATTACAGTAAATTCACAAAATTGGTGAAATGTTGCACACTATAATTTTAGTGTGAAAAATTGCAGTGCTCAAAAGGTTAACCTACAACTTCTGTGTAGAAAATGATGTTTTCATTCATTATAGATGTATTATGATCTTCAACAGATTTCTGCTATGGCTTGATATTATTGTAGCTATCAGTCTCTAAATTAACCATTCAAACACACCACCTACAATAAAATCAATACTAGACCATGTCTGTTATCTATAGACGGTCTTTTCTTTAAATACTTGCAGTGGTCATTTTTCTTGGTTCCTGTAAATGACGACCATGCATTGGTTGCAATGAGGAGAACAATATAAATATACATTTTACTAATTTTATGAATTTTTTTTTATTCTTTGATAATTTTGAACAAATGGACATCACACTTCATGGGCTACAGTTTTTTTATCACATTTTATTGGCTACGATTTGTTATAAAAATGTTTGCAAAAATCTCGAAAAATTTACTGGGTATTGGCAAAGTTGACCTGGCACTCTAAGGGTTAATGCTATCATCAATTCATACACAGACACACAGATATATATATATATATATATATATATATATATATATATATATATATATATATATATAATATATATATATATATATATATATATATATAATACAGTGTTTCATCTAGACAGATGGGATGGGGGATTCCCTCTCTGTTGTTATGTTGGTACTCCCCAGTAATTTTTCAATAGGGACAAGCCCCCTTTGAAAAGGTGCCTGTCACACCTTAGATATACAAGTAGAACACATGAACTGGTGAAATTACCTATAAATTTTCTAATAAAGGGGAAAATCCCTCCTGTAGATGCCATCCTTGATGACTCTGTGTGTGTGTATATATATATATATATATATATATATATATATATATATATATATATATATATATATATATATATATATATATATATATATATATATATATATATATATATATATATATATATATATATATATATATATATATATATATTCACACAACTACATCTGAGTGTCTCTTCACAGCAAATTTTTGGGTCTTGAAAAAATCACCCATTTTTGACTTTAACCCACGTCCCCAGAATTTAGTCCGGACGCTCTACAACTGAGCAAACGGATCAGTTCAAGTTGGTTTGATGTGCGTCGTCCTGTTGGCCTTTTTCTTCCCCGAAAGAGACCTAAGATTTACAATGGTTATATATATATATATATATATATATATATATATATATATATAATATATATATATATATATATATATATATATATATATATATATATATATATATGTTGTGTGTGTGTGTGATTTCATTGATATTTATTGATAATTTATTTAAAGTATTAACCTTCAGTGTACTCACATATATCTCCTGCCTTGGTACTTCCCGTAGCGGGTTCGTAAAATACATCTTGGCTAAAAGTTGTATTAGAGTATTCTGTATCAAAGGATTTGAGGAAAAATAAGTGCAATTAGTATAATTAACCTGAGAGAGAGAGAGAGAGAGAGAGAGAGAGAGAGAGAGAGAGGAGAGAGAGAGAGAGAGAGAGAGAGAGAGAGAGAGAGAGAGAGACGGATGTACATTGAAAGAATGTGTCCAAGTAAACATACATTTGTAATTTATCATATTTTTGAAAATTTTTGTTAAATTTTTTTTAGGATGCATTTATGAGCCCCAAATGATTGTTATAATATCCATAATTTGCTCATTATATAAATGTGTAATTGAAATAAATTAATAAATAAAATGAAATTTCTTTTGTTTGGTATAGGCCTACTTACATACTCATATGAGCCTTTCCTCACTTCAAATACTTTGCTTTGATGTTTACTTAATTTCATGATAGTTGCTTTCATCCTCTCCTGTTCCTCTAGAATTCTGTCTACTTTGGATTGTATATTCTTCACTGTCTTCAATATTATAAGGAGGAGAGTGCTGTTGTTGTTTATTGTTGTTGTTGTTGTGTTGTTGCTGCTGCTGTTGTTGTTACTGCTGATGCTGTTGCTTCTGCTGCCGATGCTACTGCCACTGGTGTTTCTGTTGCAGCTGCTGTCTCTGTTTTGTTTTCCGGCTCTTTGTTGGTTTCCTGTACTGCTGTTCTGAGCTTTTGGTGGTGCTGGTACGCCTAACATAGTACTACTACAATAACTAGTAGAGCTACTGTTGTTGTTCAGTGACAGTTTACTTTCTTGCTCTGTTTACAATAAGAAATGATTTAATTTTAGGAAATTTGTTTGAGAATAGGTCTCAATCTCTCTTGATAAAGCACAGTCCCTCCATGTATACGTGTGTCGAGGGATGTGGATCGACGGAGGGACTTTCGATAAATGCATTAGGCCTACGGTAGGCCCACAGCTATAGATGAATTCAGAAAAAAAATATGTCAAATTTGTTTGTTTTATTTTAACTTAAATAACGCTTTTTACATAACTTGAATCTGATCATTATCTATACACGCATATGAGTACGTCTACATTGATTAGCGGTTTCGATAATACCCGTGACTTTGCTAATATGTTTGACCT
Organism: Ptychodera flava; assembly: GCF_041260155.1. NCBI lineage: Eukaryota > Metazoa > Hemichordata > Enteropneusta > Ptychoderidae > Ptychodera > Ptychodera flava. The sequence continues at coordinate 37,638,777 of NC_091930.1, forward strand.
CTAGGTTACTGTGCGTGTGGGCATATTACTTTGAAATATGTGACATTGTATGCAGGGGCCCATCAACAGCTGTATTCGCGGCACGGCACTGAAGATTAGTTATCGCGTTAACAAACACGCTGACTTTTTATACTTACTTTTCGATTTGTCATTCTGGCTATCCAGCCTAGATTTCTTCGCTTCCCTCTTTTCCAAATCTAGCCGGTGCCGTTTCTTCTGACTTGGGCCAAATACGGGAGAGGTGCCAGTGCTAGCCATCATCGCAGCGGGCTTCCAGTTTGATCGTCTGAACGCTTGGCGCCGCGTCGCTAAAAAATTGTCTGTCGCTCAAACCAACTCGCAACGCTGCTACTTAATTGTGGAGTCATATACATTTTTTTTTGTTTAAATCAATCATACTTTTAGGTTTGATGCCTTTCTTAAATTTTTTATTTATTTGCTTTGAAAAGTTATCGTTCTAGAATATGTGATTTTGTTGTATAACCCGCCCGAGGGACAGAGCGATCGAGAGCAACAAATTATTGTTTACATAGAATCTCAACATTGCCAGAAGATATAGAAAGTTCGATTGGTTAGAAACTATAGTAGAGGGCGCACTTGTACTATTTTATCCAATGGCGTAAAAGGATACATCGGGGCTTTTGTAAGGGCCAATCTGATCAGGATATCTGATCAATTCAACCTGGTACCTGTTCGCTGTCGGCTGTACCTGCACTGCATTCAGGATCCTTATTATTATGAACGATGTTGTCGAAGTTATCGATGAGGTGAGTCTGTTGTTTTACAACATCTTCAAACTACTTACTATACTGAATATTGGATATCGCGGGGAAAGACGAAGGAAACCTTTCAAAGTGTCACGGTACAGTGTCGAGTGACAGTGTGGACTTGAGCTTACAACCGGGCGGCCAACAATCAGTCGTTTTTTATATCATAGACCATCGTTATTATTATCAACCTACAATAAATAGTCATAGACTCAAAAAATCTAGATTTTCGAACCAGTAGTATCGCAGATCGTAAGTTGCTAGCCACTGGACCGCCATGACCGTCGCCGTCTGAGTTCCAATAGATCAGACAATATTTCAGTACACCAAAGACCTCCAATATTTATAGACAGCTAAATAATGGGAGTATCAACCCAAAACCTGAATTCTGAGCCACATATTACGCTGAAGGTTAATCACACGATGGGAAGTGGACTGACAATGTTCTTTCTATGCCGACGGGCACTTTGACTGGTGATATGACGATGATTATAGCTTAGCCCTGCGTACAGGTCTGCGTGTTCCCGGTGTTAATTGGCCTCCACCACATAACGCTGGGAACACACAGACCTTGTCGCAGGGCTAATTATAGCTTTTCTTTGGTTCGAAAATCAACACCTACAACCATGTACATTCTGAGCTAAGAGATGCCATATCATACTAGATTTTCGGAAACATTGACTGATTTATTTGTTGGTTAATCCCCCCTCCCCCCTGTCTCTCTCTCTCTCTCTCTCTCTTCTCTCTCTCTCTCTCTCTCTCTCTCTCTCTCTCTCTCTCTCTCATCTCTCTCTCTCTCTCTCTCATGCATTGTATACAATCTCAATAGATTTTAATTTATTCTTTTATTAAACTTTCCTTAGATAAACATGTCAGATAAACCAAAACACATGTGTAGGGTGTGTGTTATGGAGTTTGCTTCGGAAAGGTATCTCGATAAACATGGTAGTAGTAAAAAACATAGATATCAGCACCAGCTTATCTTGTCGAGGAAAAATGATGATGAATCACCAGTCAAGTATGTATAGCAACCTTTTGAGTATCATACTTCAGTTAACGAGATTATATTTTATGTTGTTAATGTTATCTTCAAAAATTTTCTGAATTTTGAAAATTAATATTGTAGATTATTCATATTCTGAAGCCAATAAGTTTTGGTGCCCAGTAAAAGGTAACATAAGTGCTAAGAATCTGATATTCTGATTTTATTTTGTACACAATTTTCATGATTGATCTATGAGTACTAGTATGCTCTGTTAATGGATTCTTTTAGAAGCTTGAAGATCAGGAAAAACTTGTGATGTTACACTCTTGTGAGAGTCCTTTGTTAAAAAGAGTAGTGTATTGCAATTTTAACAGAAGTACACACCTATTTTCTTCATCTGAAAATCACTAATTTTCATGATTTCTTCAGACTTCTTATAACTTACCATTATCTTTTTTTTATAGATCACAAAAAGGCTATGCACAACTACCACCAACTCAGCCACTACTCAAACATCACCAACTTTGTCAACAGTTGTCACATCTTCTCATGATCCATCATTGTTTTCTTTGGTATGTACACCTTGATATCACTTTACAAATTCCTTTGTTTAATTTTGAGAAAATTTAGTATTGATTGTGACAGTTTTAGTTTATTATAATAGATTATAAATTTTTTTTCTATAAACGTATCTATAAATATCTATAAGTTACTAGAATATTCTATAATAGACTTGTTTGGGAATTAGCTATGCAACATTTAACTCTATTCATGTATTTTGCAAGTTCATTGTCCCGATATTTTGTTAATTTTCCAGTAACCCTAAAGTGATGCTAGAGAAAGCATCATTTGGAAATTTGTAACACACATTAGACAAGTGTGCCGTTGATTAATACTGGTTTGGATTATTTTAATCCACTCCTAGGAAATGGAAGACTGTATATCAGGAGTAGAACATTTTTATTCCAAAATTTGCGAGCTTTAAATCAACAACTTTTTTATATCACAAGTGTTCTATTTTGTTTCATAATGTGGTCGATGACAAGCCCTTTCTTATGACTTAAAAGGCTAATTACCGGTAGTCTTCATGCTTCAATCAAACCCTTTATTCGCAGAATTATAAACAGTCATCAAATATAGATGCTTTTCTTTCTGCGATTCTCTCTGTTTTTTAAATGTCAAATCACTAAGGACCATGTATTTGAATACATATTGCTATGTCCAAATGGTTATTTTAGATGTCCATTTACCCTATTTACGTCTATGAGAAGCAGATTAAAACTTTGTTTGCGGAAAAAATAACAAATTTGGAGTTCCATTATAAATTTCCCAATACGTTTAATGTCAGGATTTTTGTGTATCAGTTTTTTAGCATCAAAAATTACATTGTCATTTACATTACATATTCTTGTTTTTCATCACATCATTTTCAACATGTGCTTATTGGAATTAATTGGAGTATAATAAATAGTCTGTTTTTAAATGACTCTTTAGGGAACTGTACCAGTAGGTGACATTGACAGGGAGAACACGTTCATGGACCATGACTTTCTTGAGGAACATTCTGATGTAGAGAAAATAAACCAGTGGAATGACTGTAAGTGTTGGAAATTATCAATTAACAACTAGTTTCATATTTTATCAGATAAACCTTATTTTTTAGCTCACGTTTGGTTATACCAAAGTGAGTTTATTGTATAAGCTGAAGTCGATGGTGTCTGTATTGTGTGAGAGTGTGTATGTACATACAGTATGTCCGTCAACATCAAAAACACACAAACCGCTGCACATTTCAGCTTAGTATTTGGTGTGTGGATGCATCCTGGGCTATAGATGGGATTTTATTCAAATGAAGTCTCGATCCAAAATTATGCAAATGAGCTTACAAAATGTGAAATTGGTCAAGAATTAATATCTCGAGAACCGCTGTTTGATTGCTTTGAAAATTTGAGTGCAAGAACCTTAGGTGAACCTTATACAGTTTTATGAATATTGTAAAATATCCTTAATTTTGTATTTTTACTATATATTTTGGTGATTTTTCTCATTTTCAGTAAAAATTATTCTTCTCTGAAACCGCCAGCCCAATCGCTCTCAAATTTGGGTGTTACTCTTCTAATTTGTTGAAATTATGACAAAATTGGGAAAATTACTATTTTGGAAAATTTTGTCATTTTTGGTCAAAAAAATTAAACAGTATTTTCTTTTTAAAACAACTGGATAGACAGGATAATTCCGGATGTTGTAATCACCACCCACAGTGGAAGGCATTTCACTATCTGTAACTAACTTAAGTGCTGTTTCATCGGCATTAACTAAAAACTCCTAAAGGTTGTAAATACATTTCCTGTCATCTTGCCTATGTAATACCAAGGGTTGGAACATTTGATTTCAGGAAGGGGTAGGGTCTAGAAGATTGATGAGGTAGCATTACTTTTACCAGATCCCTTGTACATTGTTTGACCGACTCCCACCTTTCCTTTTTAGCTACTATAGACTATAGTCTATAGAAGCTATTGGGATTGGTATCCGTCCGGCGTCCGCGTCAGTCTGTATGTGTGTATGTATGTATGTCCGTTTGTGAGGCGTCCCTCCACTCGAATATCTTGAGAATTGCAGTACTTACTGATTTGATATTTGTTGTGTAGATGAAAAATAGGAATTTGAGAAACTTTTTTTAATTTTTGATATTTTGAAAATAGGCAGATTAATGCCAAAAAAGGCGTTTTTGGTAAAAAATCTTCTTCATAACCGCTGGTCAGACAGCTTTGTTATTTGGTATACAGGTCACTAGGGATAACCCAACTTAGATTTGTTAAAATTGTGATGAAATATGCAAATCTGTATTTTTGCGGAATTTTTTTTTCCATTTTTGGTGAGGCCACCCTGAAATGAGCTATCAAAGATATCCACCTTCTTCATCAGTACATGTGTCACAAAAGGTTATTCTCTGCATAACGAAGCAGAGCTCTGTCAACTGTTGAGTAGCTTGTTTTTTCAAAACCGCTGGTCAGACGCTATAATATTTGGTTTACAAGTCCCTAGGATGACCCTAGTGAGATAATTTCATACAGTCATGTATCCATGTCTATACCGGTAGTAGCTTCAGGGACATTGGCCCTATGTTTATCAAACCTCTGTCTATTTTTTGTGTTGACAGTTGTGCATGCTTATGTATTTATGATCTGCTTGTTCCATTGCTATAGAAGTTGATATGCATGCTCCTAAAGATGACCTCCAGTACCTAAGTTGGAGACCATATTGCTTTTGTCATTCTTGTTTTTTCTGGTTTAATATTTCTCGAATGGACCAATTCAAACCGAATGTGAGCACACTTGTCCTTGACGGTATTTTTTTTTTTGTAATCTGTTGTTGGTTTTGATTATGATTCTAAGAATATTAATGTTTTATAAAAACAGAGAAATTCAGTATCATTTCTTCATGCTGATGCTACTCTACCATCTGTTATCCTTTTCCAACCTAAATAATTACTGGTTTTGTATATGATATCAAAACATGTCAAAACTTGAGACAATTCTGGTTCCACAGAGTTGTGTTCCTTTTATATAATAGAAGTTTGTGAATGATCTGTGTCCAGCACTGTACCAATGATATTCTTAAACTTTGCCAAAACACATTATATATTTGTGTTGTTCCTGGAAACTAATACTATCAGTTAAAAGGAAAACTAAATATTGAACCCTAGATTTAAAATTTCTGGAAAATAGGAACATATTTCCAATCAAGTTTAGTTGTCATTTTCAGATTATCAAGAAACAGATGATGACTTGATTCTGAGTGAAGAAACTGAAGATGAGAATCCAGATGAATGTAAGGAATGGTATCCATTCAAAAATGAGCACTATGCAGAACTGGCATGTCTTCTTTGTGCGCCTCATCCTCTGGTAATGTTACAAATGTTACAATATGTTCCTTATATTTTTATGTGAGAAACATTTCTGTACATGTGACATATTCTATAGATGTTGGTGTCAAGGTTTTTGAAATGAGTGTGTATAGACACCATTTAGTATATTCAACTGTGTTATAATTGATGTCAAATATTTGAAAAAATGTCTGGGCCCAAGCTCAGGATGTAAAGATTTAAGAGAACCAGGAAAGTTATTCTAGAATTGCCGGTACTTTAAATTTTGTTATGTGTTAGATTGTATGACTTGTACTGTTACAAGATGTAATTATAGGCCAAATTAAATAAAAATGAATAGAGTTGATAATCTACTCTCAGGATACATGTATCTTTGTAATTTTATAGTCACTGCTTTCAATCTAAACAGGGCGAAACAAATTTAAAATTCATATGGTACCTCTTGAGGAAGAGAGATATGACCACACCATCAATGTATCAAGTGAAAAAAGAATCTATCTGAATTACCAGGAAGGATTGAACCAATTTGGTATGTATGTAATGCAGAGTTCTTATCTATTAGTATCTTTTTTTGATTGCAATGGTTCTACTCCGGAATAAAAAGGACGCGATGCGTTCTACAGGCTCAGTACGCCCAAATAATCACGTGATGCTGGTACAAACATGCCCACATGTATAATAACACATATAGAAATACACGTACGTCTATGCGCGTTTGCGCACATATTGTTTTGTTTGTACCATGGTCGAATTGAATGCCGGGTTTCGACTATTAAATACACACAAAACTGTAATGATATGCCACAACGATAACAAACTGTGTTTTACATTCTTCAATATTTTATACTCCTTTCAAACTTTGAACTAGGTGCTAGTTGAATTTGTTTGTTCTACAGTGCGTTTCACCTAGGTACCACAACTCAGCATATGAGACCTATACAACACGCACAAAACATATGATTAGCTTGGGTATCACGGACACATGTCAAAGCCACCAACTAGTCGATTATACCAGCATGGGGCAGCCGATGTCTAGACTGAGAGATAAACAGTTGACTAGACTTGATCTACTATTTCATTTTCAATTTCAACTAAGAGTTCAAGAGGTGAAGGTATTCTCATCAGAAACTAACTAAAGAGTCCCACATTGTAGATAAAGTGTATTTCTCAGTCATGTCTAGACAGAGAGGCCGCCCTATGCTGGTTTACGTTAATCAATGAGTCGGTGATTTTCAAATGTGTTGTGATACATAAGCTAATCGCTTGTTTTTTAAGTTGATGCTAGAGTAACAATTTTATCACCATTCAGTAGAGAGAATTTCAGTTTGCATAAACAACCGTAGAAAACAGCAGAGTGACCATGGTTGAACGACTCTGCAGACAACACAGATGATGCAAAAACTGCTGATTGTTTAGTATTTTCTTCTCTCATGGACTATACAACTTGATAGTCACTTTCATAAATAATGCAACTTTATGGACACCTACAGAATTAATGCTAATAATTAAGAATCCTAAGCTTGACAAATGCAACCATTAAGCAACCTCCTATCTGTTTTTAGCCTAATGGACAACAGTGATACTCAAAGTTTGGTGACTGACTGTGTACTGTGTACTGTTGACAACTTATTTCATTCTCAAAGTTGTATGTAAATTTGACATTCGTCATGACAATAATCACGACCATCTCAACATGTTGTGAATAGACATTGCTGTAGCAGGACTAAAAATGGACCATACTGAGGCTTTCTGTTGTTAGGAGGCATATTGTCCCTGATTGATATATTATATGATCAAAATGCAATGAAAATGCATTCTCAATGGCCATCAATTCCTGTGCCTGTCACATAAGTAAATTGCAAAATTTCACAACATGATTGTCTTTGTAATTTGCATCACATGATTAGCAAAGTCATAGACTGGCCTCACTGTGTCCAATTGAATTTGACTGCAATTATATGGCTTGTTCCAACCCGACATCCCACACCAAGTTCTAACTGAATTTTATGTACCGGTCTATGGTAGTCTGTGTGGGCTACCATTTCATGGATTTTGGTAGTCCAAGGGAAAGTTGGAAATCTGGATGTGGGACTACCGCCAATTCCGAGCCCTGACTAGTCAAACTTAGATGAATTAAACTATTTTTTTTCTCAGAAAAATTCAAGACATTTTACATCTAAGTGAAAATGTGACAGGGGAATATTAAACTTTCATAGAGACACATACACTTACAACTATTGTTACAACTTATACTGACAATACATTTTCCTCTCTCTTTAGTTTTTAGATAGTAGGGGACAGACTTATTACTCTTTGTCTGTCATTGACATCATACGTACAAGATTGGCAACACCAAGTACAGCTTCTAAACTTGTGTACTATCCCAGGAAATCTACAAATAATGTCATCAGGTATGTGTACCATTGATATTTCTTTGATGTTAGTTGCAACTGGCAGTTTCGCAGTATCACAAATGATGACTTATGTCAAGGCTTTTGTTTCATAGATATTGAATATACTTATTTATCATTAGTTTGTCATCATGTCTCGAATTCCATATAAACAGGTAATACAGCTAAGGGTTATGCTCAAAAACTTCAAACAGCTTTCCTGCCTTCAAATGCCTACATTAGCCCTGATGCCCTGCATCAGAATAGCTTTCAAGTTATTTTACTGAATTTTGATTGGTCGATTTCCTTTTGGCGTTGATCAACACATGTTTATGCATCATCACTCAAAACAGGCCGATCTGCAAAAATTTTTCAGTGGTCGCAGCAAGTAACATGATGCAGGTTTGGTCGATGATGGACAGAAGCAACGCCATGCGATATTGATCAGGTCCCCGACTAAGTCAGCAAAATTACGAACATTCAACAGAAGTGAGCTCAATAGTTTTAAATGGCTGCAGTATTCTGTAGATTGTAACGTTGTGGAATACAATATTTGAAACGAAATTTACATGCCTGTTTGCAATTAGAAGTTTAGAAAGAAATAACTTTGACAAGAATCAACTTTGTGATTTCGTGAAAAAAAAAGAAAGTAATCTCTAGCAACTGCTTGTTTTACTTTTGACACAGAGAAATGTATGAAGCACAGAAGTGGCAACTTCATCAAAGATATCACACACCAATGGTTGAGGCAAATGGTGAAGTTTTCTTTCTTAAAGACTTCGTGGTGATAAATCATGAAGGAACGCAAAAGCTTGGGTACATCTCTTCAATATATGTGGAGGTAACTTCCATAGTTTAATATTAAACCTCTGCCTACTGCCTGCCAGGTTGCCTTGATATTCAAAGTGTCGGTGACATGCCCCAAAACAACATTCTTCAATACCGGTACTTTCTGCTGAGGTTGTTTTGTGACATTATGCATTGTATATTGATGTGGAGGCACCTGGCTGGCTGAGCTATTTGGATACTGTTGACCAGGGACGAATGACGTCAATCATCCTAATTGATATGCATGATATGTAAATTAAATATAACATTAATTCTGACTAAAACAACCATCTTAGTACCTGTTCTGAATCTTTTTGGTTGCTATGTTGACCCTCTACCATACTTCCATGTTCTGACCATACCTACTGAAAGCTTGATTTGAGCATTTAATTTAATGTTTTGATGACGTTGTGTATTTTGTGCAGGAAAAGCTTTATGGTCACTGTTTAAACAGAATCCGTAGCAATACACGGTAATTTTCAAGGGGAGCTTTAGAAGTGTGAAAGACTCAGGTAAAACTTCACGCGAACTTCGGAAAAAAGTTGACTGTCCAGACTAGGCCTTTGGGACACACCTATCTGCACACCTATCTGCATCTTTTACTTGGGAAAATCATACAATCAAATTCAGGAATCATTGTCTTAACTGATATTATCTTACATCAACTCTATTACTTCAGTGTTCAAGAGTATAGGTATGTTGTGGAATGATCTCGGTCTGAAGATTCTTTTTAATCAATGGAAAACTGAGCCAGCATTTTGGAATGTTTTTTATATACATCAAAATAGCACACTGCAATTTAATGACAGCATTTTGAACTTTACAGACAAGGCAAGCAAAACAGCCTGATGTGTTTGTGAAGCTGATTTTGTGTGTAATCAAAGACAAAAAAGTGTGTCACACAGACAAAATTTTGACTGTTCCAAGTAGCCAACTGAAGAATCATTTGGAGAAACCACTTCACTGGGAAAACGTCGGCTGGAAAATTACAGAAAATGGACTAAGCAGACTATCTAATGAGGTAATAAAGACAAGCTTTCTGCTGAACTGAAATTCATTGATATCAGCTTTTTAGCAGGATAATGAATCAAGCATAATTTCAAAAGAAAGCAAATTGTGCAGCAAGGGCATGAACAGAATTACTCTCAAAGTTGTTCAAGATGTAACACTTAATCTGTCAAGTTATTGTTTTAATTAATCGACATGTTTCTTCGTTTTCACAACATTAATATAGCAGTGTTCGATGTGATCGTGTTTACACTTAAGGTAGAATGCGCCTCGGGGACAGATATTCGGACTCTCAAACTTTCTCAATTTTTTTCTGATCTACCGCTTGTTGGGGCTCATTTTAAAGCTCTTGGTGAAAGAAAACTTTTCTCCATCTTTGTTTTTCGAAGTTGGAAAATTTTATTTTTCTCCATAGAGTTAACACAGGGATGGCGGCCATTTTGAATTTCAAATATCATTGGTCATTTGGTTCTCTAGTACCACAGTTTGCATGGTGACCCCCAATTTTTATTCTTGATTTTGAAAGAGAGTGGTTGGAAGATTCTCCAAGGAAAGTTTGAGCAAAAGTTTAAGTCTTTCACTTTCGAGGCGCAAACTACCTTAATCAGCTACGTGCTCTCATTTACACAACACATCACAGCCATGCACTCCACACACATCAGACAGAAACATCCACACTTTAAAATATCAATATGCCATGTGATTTTCTTCTTTACCCATGATAATTACAATGCAGCTGGTTTTATGAATAGTACAGCAGCTTCATTGATATTTCAAATTGTGGTGATTTGTTTATGTTTCCCTGCCTGACCTGTGTGTAGTGGCACTGGTGTGTTGTATGTGTCTCTCTCTTTCCTGTAATATTTGGGAATTTTCAGTAATAGATAACCACAAAAACAAAGGATTTTCGTGTTTAGAATTGCCAAGGCTGTAGAACTAGAAGCTCACTTAATCCACGTAATCATCACATAGCCCCCAGGGTTAGACTATCCCAGTCACAATGTAAATCAACAGTGGTTGTTATTACTATTAGGTTCTGCATAACTGACCACCATCGTGTTGTAGATTAAATCAGGAAAAAGGTAATTGGTCTGTTTCATACAAATGAAGTACACACATCTTTGATTTATATTAAATTACTAATTGAATATTCCTCTTTTCAGTTTGTTAAATCAGCAGTATATAGACATCCCGCTAAGAGGATGATGTGAGACCTTGGTAAGCAAGTGCTCACAGTTCCAATTGTTCTTTTCTCCGATGATGTTGGAAGCAGTACAATGAAGAAATGGAATCCTTTGAGTGTATGGTGTTTCATGTTAAGTGGTCTTCCAAAGGATGAAAATAACAAGCTTCAGAACATATCATTTGTTAATGCCTCCACTGGTGTAGGTGCCATGGAACTAAGCAAGCCGCTGGTTGCAGGGCTGAAGTTATTGGAGACTACTGGAGTAGTTATGTACCATGCATCACTTAACACTGAAGTGATTTTCATCTCACCAGTACTGCTTGTGAAAGCTGACAATGTCAGGCAATCGGAGATTGTAAATCACACTGGTGCTACATCAATGAAATTTTGCCAACGCTGTACAGTAAGTAAATTTTCTTTTAGTTACATAAGAACAGAGATCAGATTTTATTGTTTTTTTTTCATGTATTAAACCATTCAATAACATAGTTGTGTGTTAATTATCTAAGATATGCATCCACATGACTTTGGATATTTTCTTTCAAAGGGACACATAGACTGTAGAGAAGTATTTATACTGTCTGTGCTTATATGCACTTTAGAATCAGTACTTTAATCCCAAAGCTTACACTTTTCTGGTCTTATTTGTTTTAATGCGCCAGAAGATGCATATAATCGCAATCTGTGATAAAGAAATTATCATATCATTGCCCCTTTATGTTATTCTCTTTTCATTAGGTCTCTAGGGATGATCCTTGTACGATAGGTACTGCTCGAACAAAGAACAATACGGTAGACTTTATGAAAGAAATAGAATCAGCCAGTACAGGAAGGTTAGTTTGCTTAATAAAAGTTTATTCCCAAAATACCATGATTTATGTCCGAGTACATTGTGCTGCAGCATAGGTATTGTCCAAGACGTAGCACTGCGGACAAAACTGAAGCGCATGCTCAGGTCATAAATCATGGTATTAAGGAATAAGTTATTAATGTACACCTTTTAGTTCAGTTTACCTGGAAAAGTCAAAATTAAAGCATTTTGAGATGCTTGTCACGCATTGCACTCACTGAGCAGACTAGGAGGACTTTAGCAAGCACACTAAGCGTACAGAATGAAATTTCAAAATGCACATCGCAGTGCACGCTGTAGAATTGTAGGTCAGCAGCATAATTAACTCAAATTCATAGTTTTTGTTAGAAACTTAATGTTTAGAAGGGCAGTCTTGGTAACTGAGACTAACTCAAAGAAAAGAGCTTATGACATGATTGATTAAATAGTTTAACAATACTACTAGTTGGTAATAATTTCTAATTGCAAAACAATAGAATTAAAAAATAATCATTTCTTCAAAAATTGCATATATTTGTAGTATTCACATTGTTTTTACTCAGCTATCATATTTTAATTAATAAGTGTAAAGTGGCAATAACTACATTGTTGTAAGTAATACAAATTATTCATCCTTTCTGTTTTAAAGTTTGAAGAAACAGCTGAGAACTAAGTATGGTGTTTGTGAATCTGCAAATCCCTTGATGGAATTACAATCCTTTGACAACGGGAGGTAGGTTTAACTGATGTATAAAAACACAGTGATAATAATCTTTATGGTCCTGATACGGCTTCTGCGGACCGAGCTCATACAGCGGAATGGACCTGAGTGTACAGGGGCCCATACGCCTTACGACCAAGGTCCAAAAAAGCTGTACTAGGGCCATGTAGGTTTTATCTTGTACCTTATTGATTGATTAATATGTAATTAAGAATAGTGTGCAAAGATTTGGAGATAGAAATATATCCAATGTCAACCATTAACCACCATTTTGTAAATTTTTCGGAAAAGTGATGGCCTTATCCTGTCGCGCGTTGATATACATAAAGACGTCATTGTTAGTCCCCATGGACACCGTCCAGGGGGACTTATAGGTTTGGTAATGTCTGTGCATCCGTACATCCCTGCATCCATCCGTTCACGTAGACATCTCAGAGATGCCTGGAGCGATTTCATTCAAACATGGTACAAGGATATGTCACACATATGCACATCGATTTTTTTTGTGATAAGATCAAATATGACTGCCATGCAGCCATTTTGTTTAGATTTTTCAGGTATAGAGCCATAACCCAGACATGTATTAACAGATTTTAGTGAAAGTTGGTACAAGGACATTGACCTTTGTCATAAATATGCACGTCTAATTTGTTTCATGACATGATCTAATATGGCTGCCATATGCGGCCATTTTGTTACAATTATTTACATTTACACTGACAGGGAGACACAATCATCAGCAGAAAGCTCGATTGAAAGGAATATTGTGCCTTTATGAAGATTTCACGCTACAATGACTGTGTACTTGAAGTGGAGCTGCAGCTAGGCAAAGAATGACAGCTTAAAAATTGGCTTAGCCATTAGTTGTCTGTTGCACGATCATGCTTGATCGAAATATATATTCAGTTTACTTTCAAATCTTCAAAAATGCATACATCATCGATAATGTACTCTGTCAACATTGGATTTAAACCCTAAAAAATATCACCCGGTTTCGCTTTCGTTTTCACTGTCGCCCGCACAATCAGAACGGAGGAGATGTTTGAATCTCGCGCTGTCTTTGTAAGTCCCCACGGACACTGTCCGTGGGACTTATAGGGTTGTTCATGTCCGTGCGTGCGTCTGTGTGTGTGCGTGCGTGCGTGTGTGCATCCGTCCGTCCGTTCACGCAGATATCTCAGACATGCCTGGTCAATTTCTATCAAACTTTGCACAAGGATAGTACCCGACCCCTTATAGATGCACATCAATTTGTTTCACAATGGCCATGCTAGAGGACTTTTTAGTTTACACCACCATAGACTACCATGTATAAGTCAGCTGTACAGCGAGAATTGAAATTCACTGGCGAGAATCATCAAGACTCGCCGTTCGGAGTCTTTATGATTCTCGCCAATGAACGGCGAGTCTTGATGATTCTCGCCAGTGAATTTCAATTCTCGCTGTACTTAGTGAGAATTCCATTCTCACCGGTGAGAATTTGTTCTCACACTTGATTCTCGCCAAGGAGTGCATATCTCACCAATCTCCGGTGGAGATTAAAATTTTCTCACCAACAGCGGTGAGAATAAGAACAGATTCTCACCGATTGCGAGAAAGCGTCAGTTCTCGCTCTAGTCACGCACTTTTTCCCTATAGTGATGTATAAGGTCAAGTAAAATAAAATTTAGTTTCTCATCGTATTCATATTGCAAAATGGATTCAGTGACACAGTTTATAGTCCCCACAGATGAAGTCCAGGGACCTTATAGATTGGGTCATGTCAATCCGTTCACGCAGATATATATCAGATATTTTGACAAAATGTCACGTGACCTCAGTGACCTTTGACCTCAATTACACATATTTGTCTATAACTCAGTAACCACAAGTGCTACACCCTTCATATATGGTATGATTGGACACCTTATGACGCCACATATTGTTCCTCATTAATTATGTGCATATCTAATTTTGAGCAAGCCAATAGAGCTAGAGGTCTGATTTTCGGTATATAGGGATGACTCAACAATTGAATATTTTGACAAAATGTCACGTAACCCCAGTGACCTTTGACCTCAAATATACATATTTGTCCATAATTCAATAACCACAAGTGCTACACCTTCATATATGGTATGATGGGACACCTTATGATGCCATATATTGTACCTCATAATTATGTGCATATCTAATTCTGAGCAAGCCAATAGAGCTGGATTTCTTGTTTTTTGGTATATAGGGATAACTATAGGATAACAAAATTTGACCAAATATCATGTGACCTCGATGACCTTTCACCTAAAATATACGTTTATTTCAATAAATAAGTAACCACAAGTGTTATGTCCTTTATATTTAGTAGGATGAAAGACCTTATGACAACACACGCTTTACTTCATTAATTATGCACATATCTAATTCTGATTTTTGGCATATAGGGATTAATTAGCAATTCAATTTTTTTTTCAGAATGTCATATGACCTCGATAACCTTTGACCTTGATTATACATATATATGCATAACTCAGTAACCACAAGTTCTATACCCTCCAATTTTGATAGGATATTAGACCTTAAGATGTCACACCTTGTACCTCATTTATTATGCGCATATGTATTTCTTGGCTGGCCAATGCAGCTGGAGGTCTGATCTTTTTTCCTGATTTAGAACCATAACTTAGACACATGCCTCATGTGTTCAAATTGGGAACAACGACAGAGACCTATGTGCCCATAGATCTCAACATATACACTCCAGTGATACTTGTTAATGACCACATTTCCCACATTGTCAATGACTTGTTCATGAACGGAACGTTTGCTGATAGCAATGTGAGTAGTTACTATTTTTTGACTAGTATGGCAATCAAATCCCATTAATACATTCTAAATGTTTTGAAATTCAGGACATTGGCATATGAAAGACTTCATAATATAGAGCTGGGAATCATAAAAATCTTCACACATCTGACATTTCAAGTAATACCAGCAAGTGATAAGGCAGAAATGGAACGCAAGTTGAAGGTACAGTATACACTCTTTGTTTTTTATGCCATGCTGGCATGGAGAGCAGTTGTGCTGGTACCCTTCAACAGGAGAATGATAAATATTATAAATACTGGAATCATTATGCTGTTAGCATCCACGTATGAAAAAACTGTGTGAAACGTTAGGCGTAGAATTGTATGTGTCTAGATTGAGAATAGAGTGTTGCAGTTTCTGTATTCTCTACTACAGCCTATATTGTTTTTCAAATGATTTCACCACGATGGAACTCATTCGTGGCCATTAAGCCCTATCTGTATCACAGCATTTTAAACACAGACACATAGAGAGGACTCTAATCTTCTCCACGCACCTATAATCAAAGTACCAATTAACAAGTATGAACTGAGTCATCAACAATGACTTGTATTCTTTACCTTATATCAGGTGTTTGACTGGTCTGCTTTTAAAAGAACGCTTTCACCAAATTTCATTGAGAAACATCAATCGTTTGTTGGACGGGACTACAAGTTATGGGCACAGGTGGCAACCTTTGTTCTTGCCGGGAATGTATCTGCCAAGTACCTAGAATTATGGCACCTTATAAGTGAGGTATGTAAACATTTCAGTTAGTTACCTTTATTATTATTACTGGTCAGTCTAAGTACCCTCAAATTTAAAGATAAAAAATCTTAAATAAAATTAAATATGCAAATTAGGGCTTTGCTGTCATAAAAATGTTCGACGACTTTCAATAATGTTATGTCATATTATTTTCAATGCTCATAACAAGTTACATCAACTTTGGACCAAAATATTACTTATTTTCACCCACATGGTTTGGTATATTATAGCATCTTTAGTCCAAAAAAATTCAAGTTTACAATGTTTATGTTTCAAAGGGCTTTCAAATGTACAGTATTATGTTAAAATACACCATATGGAATATGTTTGTGTTTCATTGATGTTAACCATCTTGACCTGTCAGTGAAATGTGGACTTGGCAGGAAAAGGGTGTCTTTTTGTCTATATATGCCAAATCTTGTTTGATTAATGTTTAAAAAGGAGTAACTAATGTGTTCGATTATCATTTTAAACATACATGTAGAAATATGCCAAATTTGATGAAACACACTACAAAGTATTTCAATCATAATCACACCTACTTTCATCTGTTATTTAGCTGAAATGAAGTTTATCAACAAAGACAATTAAAGTCTGTATGTTATGAATGTGATTGCTTTTAAAATCATTTGATAGATGTCAAGCTGATGCCCATATAATTGCTGTTATTTTTTCAGACAAACAGATCATAACAGGATAGTATACTATATAAAGAGAGTGTTGAATTTCTTTTACTATAATATAAACCGGTATTATATTTCAGAAAGGAACCATTTACATTTCTATGATTTGTTTTAGGTCTTCATACTTGTTCACAGGCCATATGTACAAGTAGATGAAATTGAAGCCTTGAAAGGACTGATAAATAGCCTCATAACTAAGATCAAGGACATATTCCCAACTGCTCTTAGGAAACCAAAGGTTCATATGCTGTTGCATTTGGCAGATGACATAATAACTATGGACCGTGTGACTGCAGTGATACAGAAAGGTATATTATGTCATCAACATAAAGGGGAATAATAAACACCTATTGCCTGCTCATGAAGGCTATTAGCACCTGTCTATATCCCGAGGGGCCGTGTGTTAACAGTAACACATTACTATTCCCCAATGCCGTATGCTGAGGGGTATAGCGATGTGTTTCTGGTAACATACCACCACAAAGGGTAATAGACGAGCGCTATAGCCCGAATAAAGACCAGGCTATGGATGTTTTATAACACACCACATGCTCATGCTTACTGCTATATATATTTTTAATGTGTTTTGATATTTTGCACCGCAACAATCCACTGTGACAAGTTCACTGGGTGATGTTTCCACAGCGGTTTCAGTTGTACGTGGTACAGTTTTCGTTCAAAAAAATTCTAAGCATACCTAGCAACATCCTCAGTTGCACTTTAATCTTTTCCGTCGATGAGCTGTTCAAGGTCTCACGCTGTTGGAATGTTGGAAAATGTTAGAAAATCTGTTTTAGAGAATGTGTCGTCACCTATCCCGGACACACATCACGTTTTAGTCACGCACCATTATTACAAAGCTGCAGACGACACTACGGTCATGTGACCGGACACTTTTCCAAATTTGATCAGAACTATTTCCCTATATGGAGAAATAGCTTTTCAAAAAATACCCTCTGACGTCACTTTTGTTGATCTGATGGGGACTAGACATATCTATTTTCACGTCACGAGACGTATTCTTGCGAATGGCGACACGGAATGGGCATGTGGCATGTTATAATGTCTATTACTGTATATCTACCTCGTGAACAATAGAATTTTGTGGTGCATAAAAAAACCCGTACAGAACGTCCATTCCGTAACACATCTGATTTCCAGGTGCCCCATCCCCTGCAGCTATGTCTGCGTATTCACTGTTGGATGGTTCAAAGGGACTCATTGGATAAGTGCCAGAACATGTCTCTCCACGCTCTCTGGTGACATGTTAAGTGCAGACATACTTTGCATCAGCCACTAATATAAGATGTATAATAAAAAGATTATCACAAAAATACGGCAAAGGATGCACTGGGACATTGGCGCAACGCATTGCCCTCCGCTTTGCATAAGGCAATACACTGTGCCAATATCCTGGTGCATTCTTTGCTGTATTTTTGTAGTAAATATAGGTTTGCGTAATAACACAAGTCTAATTTGTACATGTTAGTCCACATAGCAAGACTGCCTTGCAGAACACAGCTATCCTGAAGCCACTTATGCAATGCTGAAGTAGACATCATAGTACGCGTTATCTAGGTGCCCATCTTTCTTGCACACGGCACTTCACCTCACCAGCCTTGTTTCAGGGCCCTTGTCCATTTTCATTCATCAAGGCCATTGATAGTGTCGGCCACTCAATCACTCCACCAACCCCCATCTCCTCCTTGGCTCCATCAGTCTGCTTCCCCTCTATGAGCCATCCATTACATGCACCTCAGATCCACTCAAGAAGGCGGCCAACACCGGCCCAGTGGAACCACTTTCACTTTCGGCTTTCAAAAGGTCTGCAAACCCAAGTTCACAACCCGAACATTTGCCCCCGAAGCCGACTGGCGGAGAACCCTCGCCCAATTTTTGAGTTGTTTTTTGTTTACTCGGTTTTGATGTAATACTTTATTTAGTTTAACTTTCGACATTGCGCTTATCTGTAGTCAGGTTATTACTGCTAGCTTAATTCCTTATATTTGTGCAGCTGCTTTGCTCCTTTCTGTAGCATATTAAACTTTCTTTTGACTCCATATCATGTGTAGTAGTGTGTGCTTACAAACTTCAAATATAAATATGTAAACCAGTTCTATTTGTATCCCCATATTGATATGACTAATTAAAAACAGATGTCTGAAAATTTTATCAAAGTATGATCATTCATAGGCTGTTGAATTTTCCAAAAGTGAAAAAAAATTCATTATAGAACTACTGATTTGCAAAAGTCAACGTGATTTTAAAAATAATTAAATTGGCCACACAGATCTTTATTACATGCCTCATAAAGCTAAAGTCACAAAACCTTACAAAGTATTGTATCAACTTATTATATTTCAGGTGTGAATCTTTGATGGGTCTCGTGAGAGTGAAATATCTGTTCACGAACCACCACAACCCATCGAAAGATCTTGCCCGTAATTTTGGAGGCTGCAGCAAATCCGCTTCATACTACAAGTTGGATATTGGAAATATTTCAATAATTACAGGTAAGAAGTGACATTTTCATCATATTACATTCTATCATAGCGTCCAGTCACCGTTTGTAAATATTGCACAATGGCACAATAGCTCAACGTTACCTTGAAAAGCATATTTTGTCAATATTATTTTTATTGCTAAACAGACATGTTTTTATGGCTGATGTTTGAAAACTTAGATTAATTTATTTGTATGAACCACAAAAAGCTGTCCAAATACTAAATTTATTTACTCTGTCAAAAGGAAACAAAGTTCAAATAACTTTGGATCATTGATAACATTTACTGGCTTGTTGCCCAGTCAAATATACATTCGTCAACTGACATAAAATTCATCATTTTTGGCATTATTTATCATTAATTTGAGTACATGTATCGTACTGTCACTGATAGTTAACATTTTCAGGCCATAGTGTAATTATTTTCTGTCTCACATTTTTTTAATCTGTTTCCTTTTTATGTTTGTAACTACATTGAGTCCCAAATGATTCATCACATTAATAAAAATAACAAATCATATGTAACAAAAAAAAATGACCATGAATATCACAAGGAAATAGATTTTAGAAATATATGTCATGCATGTCATCGATTAAGTCGTATATCATTATATTGCCATGCCCTATCCATTGCATTTGAATCGGTTGAGCCGAACCATGTGACCTACCTCAAATAAACAATAAGAGATTGTTTATTTGCCCGTGAATATGAATAATATCATAGACATCATAACTTTTCAGCTAAAATGTACTTGTGGGCTAAGTTTAGACACTTGTTATAAAAAAATCATGATTTGCAAAACTTATACACCACACACACTACTCACCGACAAGTTCTTGGGGTCTTGTGGGGAATTTTCATAAATTTTGATGTTTTTTGAGGTTTGTTGATGATATATTGGAAATAACAGACTTCGTGCTGACCATTAATGTTTATTTATGGGCACGGGCAAGAGGAAAACCAACGTTAACGGGCTTGGCAAGCCACTCCTGATAATTTTTGGCTTTTCTCTCGCCCTTGCCCATAAATAAATATTAATTGTCAGCGTGTCGCCCATTATTTCTATAATATATGTTTGACTCTACAAAACTCATGTCACCTTTTTATTAAATGCAAAATCATAGATGTTGTGGCGATGCTGTACAAAGACTGAACAACAGACCAGAGGTTCAAAGATTTTTGTATGGTAATAAAGACGACAGAAAACAAAGAAGAGGAGCGTTGAGAAAGGTCTCTTGAGTATACATAATTATACATCTATTTAAACAAATCTCATTCATCACAAGGCTAGAAAAAATCCTGTCCAACTGGTGTGACCAATTTTTAGGCAACCTAAATTTATGTGTGTATACGTATGTGCTTTTGGCAAAATTGACATTGTAATTAACCCTTTGAACACAAAAGTTAGTTTTTGTCACCTTTATATAATGTGCCCCAGTCAGATTTTATCACATTGTTGCAAAAAATTTGGTGAAAAACTGTAGCCAATGACATGTGATGTCCATTTGATTCAAAAAAAACAAAAACAGAAAAATTCATAAAAATCGCTAAATGTTGTGCTGAAATTTTGGTTTGAAAAATTACAGCACTCAAAGGGTTAATAGACAGTAATAGAAAACAACAATGCTATCAAAAAATTATAAATCATTATTAGACATGTCTTTTTGAACATAATTGTTTTGTCTTCAAGAAAAGTATGTGCAAATATTAAATTAAAAAGTTCATAGTTTAGATAGTCCTAATGTTAAACTTTAAGACAGGAAATATAAGCATATAAGCAGTTGATTTTCATATATGTTAAGTGGAATCTGTGTTTTATCACAGATGTGTTTTGTGATTACACCTAGCTATCTGCCTTCCTTACATCTTCACTGTCGTCCCCTTAGCCAATCGGCTCTTCTACCCATGACTGTTATCAATCATCCTTCCCAGCCAATCAGCCACGTTTGCACACGACACTACATAATCAAGCCTTTGTCTCATCGCTCCCATTCATTCATTCATTCATTCATTCAGCCGCTGAGTTCATGCCATGCCAGCTCAGCCTATCCCTCCTTTTGGGGGTCACTTCAGTCATGCTTCCTTCGTTTGGACTTTGGATTCCATCCTGACCCCCATTTCTCGGGAATTCCACTCCTTTCCCACATTGCGGCCTTTCAGGATGGATTCATCATCTAGGTCATTCAGACCTTGACCCAAGGTCACCAATGACCGTTGCTCGGTTGCTTGACTGAAGGGACCCTCTCCCATATATTTTGCTCATATTTTATTGTAGGTTAGTTTGCTACTCATATTTGACTGTTTTGTATTGTAAGTTTTGATAGTACTTTGAGATCTGCGAGGGCACTAGTTCTATGCCCTTTACTGCTTTATTTCTGCCGTTTCATCTTTTGCTCATTATATACTCTGTTGGCGTTTACGTTCTCCTTTTTTGCAATAAACCCTCCTGTCTTAATTCATCAACTTAGTGGTGGTGTGTTCACAAAATGGAATCTGTGTTTTATCACAGATGTGTTTTGTGAGTACACCTAGCTATCTGCCTTCCTTACATCTTCACTGTCGTCCCCTTAGCCAATCGGCTCTTCTACCCATGACTGTTATCAATCATCCTTCCCAGCCAATCAGCCACGTTTGCACACGACACTACATAATCAAGCCTTTGTCTCATCGCTCCCATTCATTCATTCATTCATTCATTCAGCCGCTGGTTCATGCCATGCCAGCTCAGCCTATCCCTCCTTTGGGGGTCACTTCAGTCATGCTTCCTTCGTTTGGACTTTGGATTCCATCCTGACCCCCATTTCTCGGGAATTCCACTCCTTTCCCACATTGCGGCCTTTCAGGATGGATTCATCATCTAGGTCATTCAGACCTTGACCCCAAGGTCACCAATGACCGTTGCTCGGTTGCTTGACTGAAGGGACCCTCTCCCATATATTTTGCTCATATTTTATTGTAGGTTAGTTTGCTACTCATATTTTGACTGTTTTGTATTGTAAGTTTTGATAGTACTTTGAGATCTGCGAGGGCACTAGTTTCTATGCCCTTTACTGCTTTATTTCTGCCGTTTCATCTTTGGCTCATTATATACTCTGTTGGCGTTTACGTTCTCCTTTTTTGCAATAAACCCTCCTGTCTTAATTCATCAACTTAGTGGTGGTGTGTTCACAAAATGGAATCTGTGTTTTATCACAGATGTGTTTTGTGAGTACACCTAGCTATCTGCCTTCCTTACATCTTCACTGTCGTCCCCTTAGCCAATCGGCTCTTCTACCCATGACTGTTATCAATCCTCCTTCCCAGCCAATCAGCCACGTTTGCACACGACACTACATAATCAAGCCTTTGTCTCATCGCTCCCATCATTCTCATTCATTCATTCATTCAGCTGCTGAGTTCATGCCATACCAGCTCAGCCTATCCCACCACCATCCCCTGTCTCCTCCTCTCCTTTTCCCTTTCTTTCAAGTTTCCGGGCTTTGGATTCCATCCTGACCCCCATTTCTCGGGAATTCCACTCCTTTCCCACATTGCGGCCTCTCAGGATGGATTCATCATCAAGGTCATTCAGACCTTGACCCCAAGGTCACCAATGACCGTTGCTCGGTTGCTTGACCCTCTCCCATATATTTTGCTCATATTTTATCGTAGGTTAGTTTGCTACTCATATTTTGACTGTTTTGTATTGTAAGTTTTGATAGTACTTTGAGATCTGCGAGGGCACTACCGTAGTTCTATGCCCTTTACTGCTTTATTCTGCCCTTTCATCTTTTGCTCTATTATATACTCTGTTGCGTTTACGTTCTCCTTTTTTGCAATAAACCCTCCTGTCTTTCATCAACTTAGCGGTGGTGTGTTCACAAAGTGTATATTGTTGACGATATTTGTGTTATAGTGACATTGTCATAGGCAATTGTTAAAATGTTAAAATATGACTAATGTTGATCTTGAAACATGATAAATTTGATATCACTCTAAAGTATTGTCCTTTTTAATTGAAATGTTTCACAAAAG
Organism: Ptychodera flava; assembly: GCF_041260155.1. Classification (NCBI taxonomy): domain Eukaryota; kingdom Metazoa; phylum Hemichordata; class Enteropneusta; family Ptychoderidae; genus Ptychodera; species Ptychodera flava. The sequence continues at coordinate 37,662,169 of NC_091930.1, forward strand.
TCATTATTATATAAAATGTATCAATACCTGTATTCATATTAACTCACCTAAAATCATGACAATTGTCAGCTCATAAAAACAATTCGATAAGATATGATGTATCAAATTTAAAAATTGAGTGCTATTTATTTCGCAGCTCAAGGGTTACATCAAAATGGTGAATGAAGGAGATAATACAATCAAGGATAATTTGAGCAGGTAACTCCTCAATTTTGCTGTCATCATAAATTCTTAAGTACTGACAATGACAGAGACTTGGAAATAGTACAATCTAATAATACTTACAATACAATTAAGCTTGTAATATGTAATGATATTGAGAATACCACTTTAGAGTATAAATGATTTTGTTACATACATTAATATTGAATATGAAAAATTGTGGATACATGCAGCTCCAGACATTATACATAAGACATGAATGACTGTCCGTGCCAGATAAATTGTAGTCTCTGTTTAGGCTGCATTCAAAAAAATGGCTAGGGAGAGAGGGGCTTGGTGAATTAGGATGAATTTTTTTTTCAGAATCCACCTTGTATGCCCTCAAAATGTTTTCAAGTCACGCCCGTCTATATCGTCAATATTTTCAAGTCTCCCATTATCACATAGCTATATATTTATTTTGGCAGTTCTGTTCGCATATGTTTCACTCTACTTATATTAGCAGTCTAAAGAGTCATATAATTTTCACTCTTCTGTGTGCATATTTAGTACTGACAGATGTTTTTGTCCTTGATTGTAGATTTCTCTCAGATAGTAATATTAAGAGATCAGCAAATGAAGACATCACTGAGTATAAAGCAGTTCAAGCAGAGAATGGCATAGTGAACTGTGGGTCCTTCATGAGTTACACAAGTTCATCTGGGAAAGTATGTTGTTATGCAATAAGTGGTAGAGAAAACTATCATGAACTCCAAGTTCAATTTTTGCCTCCCATTTGCCATACATAAATATGGCAACTGGAAGGTTATATGGTTGCAAAAAGTAAAAAATCCCCAACCTCTGCATGTGTGAGACTGATTTTCGGTATGTGATGACATAATGGTTTAGATATGCTGTCATTAAAAATGAACCTGTCAGTCTTATAATTAGGCAAATTAGGTTGTAAAAACCAAAATGGAGCATTTCATATTGCTGGGGTATAAGATTGATTTGCACTTGCAGTGGAATTTTCTTCGTAATCATTCTGTAGGAATGTGATGTCATGTGTGTACAAATATTGTCAATTTCTTTTGTTAAATTTTAATCAATCCATCATCCAATGGGTGTCAGCCTAATTACAGAATGAGGTATCCCAATCAATGAGTTTGAGACCTGGTTGAAGACCTTCCAGTTCCAGAGTAACAGATTCACTGTCAGAGGATGATGAGTTCGAGATTCCAGCCCGGTGTCGTGCCCGTTGTGCCCTTGAGCAAAGCAGTTTACTCCTAAGTACTCATTTGAGGTACCTTACCCTGCATTTTGGCTAAACCGTAGATGATGGACTGATTAAATTTAAGGAAAAAATTAATACTATTTCTGTAAAAGGGGAGCACAGCATCACTTGCACTATTTTTTGATATATTTTTTTTTATAACAAGAGAGATACTCAAGTAAGATTGCTATTGACACAACCAATAATATTAATCATTCATGTCATCCACCATACACTTTAAAATTTATTGAAACTGTTCAAAGCAAACGCATGGGCAAGATTTTTAGAAATGCTACTCGGTCGAAAGACAAGGGAAATCTTCTCACCCTAAATATACCACTAATATAGGACAGCGTTCAGTGAAATACTGTTTATCTGACAGGTTTCTTCTCTCTCATGTATATTTTCTACCACAATGTTTTGTAAATTTATTTCAAATATCGAGGATAGGTCACAATGTTCAACATGGCGCCCTACATGTATGGCAAAATGATAGATTCAGCGATTGTGAATGGTAGGGGCTGGACTCGATTAGTATGATACTATTTTCTAGTCACTACCCAATTTACTAATCCTTGACGTGTCTGTATTTATCTTTTCCTTCTCTGTTCTATTGGGAATAAAATATCCTTAAATGCATCATTTTATAATCTTGTGCAATTTTCCTCTGAGTTTCTATGGAAATTGTGTGAATAATTACTTTTGATATTTATAAAAAGTCATATGTTTAATCAAATTATTCTTAATGGTTTCTTACAGTCATATGGACGGCTAGTGACATGTGCCAGTATCATCACTGCTTCTGGGGATAAACTGGATGTCTGCTGTGTCAATGTAGTCCAACCATGCCAGCCAGCTAGATACGACCGCTTTAATTGTAAAATTTTCAGCCTCACAGAAACCATTGATATATTTCCTGCACACAACATTGACAGATTAGTTTCATTTATTCATTGTTGTGAATACACAACATGTCGTACAATTCAAAACGATAAATTTGTCCATGAAAAGCAATATAGGTATTTCAGATTGAATAGGTTTTACCTTGGCTAGTCCATGTGTTACAACAAAATATTCAAGGAAATTGTCGACTTGATATTGAATCAAATCATTTCGGAAATTAGAATATAATCTAATCTAATCTGCAAACGTTCGTTCTTTACGTGCAAAGGTCGATGAACTGCAAGCTAATGTAAACCTGTTGCTCTTACTTCCCTGGTAATGAAACATTTGAGAAAATAATTAAGTCCATTATTCTGATAAAGGTTGGCAACAAACTAGACCCCCTTCAATTTGCATATCGACCGGGAAAAGGTGTTGAAGATGCTAAGCTTTTCATTCTCAATACACTGTACAAACACTTAGAAAAAACAGGTGCTCATGCAAGAATCCTTTTCGCAGATTTCTCCAGTGCTTTCAACACAATCCAACCCCACATCCTTGCAGAAAAACTCTTAAAATTTAATTTTAGCAATCAACTTGTACTTTGGATATTGACTTTCTTACAAATAGATCACAAAGGGTGTTTGTCAATGGTATTTTGTCAAGTATCATTCAAACAAATACAGGTTCTCCTCAGGGTTGCGTTCTGTCTCCTCTGTTGTACATCCTTTATACTGACGATTGTAGAAGTACACATGAAGGTAGCCATCTTGTTAAGTTTGCTGACGATAGTGCTCTGCTTACACTTCTACAGGGATCAGAATGTCATCATTGTCCCGTCTTAGTGAGTTTGTTGAGTGGTGTGATAATTCGTATCTAAACTTAAATGTTAAGAAAACTAAGGAAATGATAATTGATTTTATGAGGCAAGAACGCAACCCTCCTTCGTCCATTGTTCACGATCAAGAAGTCGAGATTGTTTCGAAGATACATACCTTGGTTCAATATTTGACAACAAATTGAAATGGGATCATAACACCGATGCTATACTGAAGAAGGGGCAGCAAAGATTGTACTTTTTAAGGAAACTGCGTTCATTCATGGTTGATAGACAAATTTATCTCTTTTTTATAATCTTACATTGAAAGCGTTATCTCATTTTCATTCATTTGTTGGTATCAAAATCTGTCTGTTAAAAACAAAACTTCACTTGATAGAATTGTTTCACTTAGCTCAAAACTAATTGGTATACCCCAGAGAAGTCTTTCTACGTTTTATAATCAGCAAGTACTCAGGAAAGCCCGCTCAATTCTTTTGTCTAGTGATCATATTTATCAGCAGAGTTCGACACACTTCCCTCTGGTCGGCGTTTTAGATACCCGGCTTGCAGGTCAAACCGGAACAAGTTGTCATTCATTCCAACCGCTGGGCGGCTTTTAAATGATTCCTCAACTGTTTTTTGTATAGTCCATGCGTCTCCTACGATTTTGTAAATTTGTATTATATATTTTTGATGTTGTATTTGAGCCACGCTTTTTAATTGCCCGTGTTTGGGATAAATAAAGTTCTATTGAATTGAATAGAATACATGTATGCAACACTTACCTGTAGCTAGGTGTAATGAGAATGATTCGTGCAATAAATGATGATAATTGTTGCAATGATAATGCTTTTGTAGATTTTGTTGTATTTCTTGTTCAGCATCACAATATTTACCAGGATTTATAAAAATAAGACTACTCTATTTTGAAAATTGCATCAAATTATTTCGTTCAGAAATATTGCTATCACAATCACTTTTCAAAGGGCTTTTAGTATCGCATGGTATTTGCCTAGTAAAGGTGTGTGTTACACAAATGCTGGCACAGGGATGTAGCATGAATGCACCAACAGTGCTGTTGCATCCATGTAACACCTTGGCTGTGACATGACTGCTGCTACTGGGCTGTTACATCTATGTGCCAGCATTGCTGTTACACAGCTGCTACATCACAGTTACATACCAGACACAGCTGTTGTGGTACATTAGCGCGGTTACTTTACAGTTACAGTGATGTGCAGCATGTATGTACCTGTAATGCTGCAATAGTGTTACATGGCTGTCAAACTTTGGTTGTGTATATATATATATATATATATATATATATATATATATATATATATATATATATATATATATATATATATATATATATATATATATATATATATATATATATATATATATATATATATATAATATATATATATATATTTTGATATTCAGCGACAAGACCCCGTGATAAGTGCAACTTTCTAACTTTAACGTTTTTACGGTTAATGTGTCATATTTTATTTTGATTATGTTTATGGTGGTTTATCAAGTTACATATATATAATGTCAATGCGTGTAATTGAATGATGAATACACTGAAAATAATGACAATATTTTACAGTTATCTTAGTTTTTCTCCAATTTACAAAAAACATACTTCTTATTGTGAATCACGGGGATCAAATCCAAATGTTCAAAAAATAAACTCTTCTATACAACTTTCGTGCGGTTATTCTAATGGACGATTTGAAACGATACCGAACGCTATCAATATAGAAAACTGTTCAAAAGTAAGAACTGCCATGCAACTGCAACATCTTGTGCAGATGATATGTGTTTGTAAAATTATTAATATCCCTTCTTATAAAATATTTGAAATGCAGTCAAATGAAGTGAGTTCAATTCTTATATCAACATAATCCCTAAAGTCCATTGAACTATACGCCAACAAATAAGATCATGAATGAAAATATTCTTTAACTCCCGGGAGACTGTAATATACGTCGAGTTTTGTGCCGTCCAAGCTAAGTTGATTATTTATTGTTGATTGTTGATTGATTGTTGTTTGAGTTTGATTGTGTTTTATTCTTTTTATTTTCGAAGAATTAGTTTTAAGTATTATTTTGAAATAAATTCTGGACAAGCCGCAGTTTCTGTTACGACAAAAAGGCGATAAAGTCAGCAATATTACTTCAAATTGCATTTATTGAAATTTATTACTCAGTCTTAGGTAATTCAAGAGAAAATACAACACAATAAAGTCTCCGGAGAGTTAACAGACAGACAAGTGAAGAACAGAGTCCTTCTCGGGCGGCAGGTTTGATGTCGATCCAAACCATGCAGAGTTCACAGAGCAAAATAGTAGTGTGAAAGTCAATCCCAAACAGTGTAATCTGAACCGTCCCGTATTTATACTGAATTGAAACTAAAGAGAACACAAAAACAATTTTGAATTTTTACTGACATGCTAATTAATATTCTAAAATTTCTTCGCTTGTAGTGAACATGACCATCTGAATGTTCTGGACTGATTAAACTCAGGTCATCAATGGGGAGAATGACCTACATAATACGACCCCTCTTCAAAGCAAAAAATATTTCAAAGAATCGTTCTTTATACATATGTTATTGTATCAATATTTTGTCTTGACAGTCATATCCATTACATCACAAGTTCCATTCCGTCCATCACAGTGAATGTGGTCAGATGATTACAAAGACAAACAGTAGAGGTCAGGTTGGATGCCGGTGACACCTAGAGAAATAGAGAGAACAGTGAAAGTAGATTCATTTGCAACTGTATAATGGTCAACTCAAATCGACTGCTGTCTACCCTGTCTTGCACCAAAACTAGTGATGTTGCAAAAACTTGCACTTTCCACACATGAGACATTCATGCCTTATGTTAATCAGTACAAATATTTTTCATCGTCAACACCTTGAAAAGATCCTACTCAACCAGCTTTTTTATTCCAATGCAATCCATACTGAAGAGATCCAAGCATTGTACGGCAATGTTTTATCCTTGCACAGATCGAGCTGACAGGCGTTTCTCTTATGCATGATGTTATTACTTTTCACATCAGCTAAACGTGTCGGTAGTCCCTTACATCGAACGCTGGAAACGCGACATATTTATCACCCTTTTGAGCTCACTGTCTCTTCTCATATTATTGCCATTTCCATGTCAAGAGATAATAAGACAGGTTTTGCATGGAATACACGTTTATATTAGCTGACGTCTGTCACACACTTGGGCCTATGGTTAAGCGATGTCTGTGTGTGTCTGTCTGTCTTGCTGTCTGTCCATCGTATGCACGATATCTCAGGAATGGCTGAATAGATTTCAACCAATTTTGTACATGGCTTCAGATATAAATTGCAAGAACTGATTAGATTTTGGTGGGCGTTGTATGCATATGAATGAACTTATCGAAGATTTAATTTTTATGTTCAATGTTGTCTTATGAACGCATGATTACCATAGTGTGTATACAAAGATTTATTGCACCAAGAAATTTGCCATATAAATTGTAATATGCAAGAAATGATCATCTTTGGAGCATCATGCCACAAAATGCTTATTTGAATATTGTAAGTAGTGATACAATTCTGAAATTGGTTTACCAATTTTCATTAAACGTGCAGATATTGAAGTGACAGACATTGACGGTGCTGTGAGACATTATAATCTGAACCAGTGAAGGAAAGGACGGATGAGTACTGAGAACTGGATTTGTCATGCCTTTGTCACCTCAGTCCTGAGGTGAATAGTGATAGCGCCACCGCTGTGTGGAGTGTGAATATGTTAGTAAAACGATAGGTTGACCATATCAGCCGTTTTAGGGCGCTGTATTTACCATGTATATGTACGGAGTGTTACTTTACATAGACTGTAAATATTAACTGAGATAACTATAAAAAGTTCTTGTTCAAGTTTTTAAATCCAGAAAAAAATTGTCAGCAATGTTGTAAATGACCTAAACTGGAAAATTAATTTAGAGGTTTAGTCACAGAAAGTTAGGCAAAAAATTCCAAATTTAGTGATTGGAAATCTCTTGGGACGAAGAGACCATTGAACATGCAATTTTTTATTGCAGATATGCAAACAAGCTATGAGATCAATGCAATTGTGCAATTGTTCTTAACAAAAGTCATGGACTACATGAAGACACTGACTTGAACAAATGGCAATAACTGGAGCAGACATTGATGATTCAATCTCAGAAATAACATGTTGTTTTACTGCCAATGATACACTATCTTGAATAAACGAAACTGTGTGTGTGTTTTGATAGGATTAAAGTTAAAAACAATGCATGAACACATAGGCCAATAATTCTGTGATTAATCACAAAATTAATGACACTTGCTACGTATGCCTATGTCACATATACCACTCTATGATAAAGACTAGTTGAACTAAATGGCAGCCCTGACTCTCTACTATGCACATGAGCATGTTCAGTTATATCGGGTAAAAATACTGCATTGACACGTTTACCTTGCAGCCGTCTCTGTTCCAGATACCAGACTCATTGAGATAAGTACATGTTATATACTTCATGGTCATGGACATTTTGAGATCACACTCTGCACCAAGAAGTAAAAAACGCAAAAAATATTTAAATGTCTAATATTCTAATGAATTGTATCTTGTCTCGCAAAGTAATGAGGACCAAAGTTTTTTACTTCTCTCATCATGCCATGAATTTCACAGGAGCACATACATTCAACATTGCTAGCGTGCGCATTCGATCAAAATGGTAAAATGGACATTTTGTCACTCACCGTGTGGGACTTTAAGACCAGGTAGTACAACCCCTTCTTCAAAAAGTAATTCTCTGGGATAAAAGTAGTCGAGCTGTCACCAAGAAACTGGACCACCACTGAAAATTGGTAGCCCTTGAATTCAGACATGTACTAACGATGTGATTGAAGATGTACAGCGTGGAGTTTCCATGGACAGATGTAGAACTTTCCAACTGGATTATGACTGCGTGGTACAACACTGATATCTATAATGGATAGCCAAAATCAATTGTTTGTGTACAAAATACAGTCTCTGATATTGTAAAATCTGTGTCCATCTGCATCCTGTCTGTCTATTATCTGTCTGTCTATTGTCTGTCTGTCCATCCATGTATCTATCGATCAATCGATTTTCTATTTATTATCTACCTACCTATTTGTGTATATTTTTGTCTATTTATCTAGATGGATTTAATATATACATTTGTCATCTCTCTCGATCCATTGCTATTCACGTAGATCCTTAGTTAACCATCAAACTGGTAGCTAGGAAGGTAGGAAATTAAGTAGGTAGGTAGTAAGTTGGTCAGTTAGTTACTAAGTTAGTTGGTTGGTTTGTCCGTCAGTAATGTAGACAAGTAGGGAGGGAGGGGGAGGGAGGGGCATAGGAAGGGAGATACAGGTAGGTAGGTAGGTAGGTTGGTAGTAAAGAAATTTCCCTTCATTATGTTTCAGGCGAAGCGTTGTTTGTGATACGAACATAAACCTCTTCGATTTAATTGTTTTATTACGTGTAAAAGGTTAACAACTTTTCAATTTGCTTACGTTTATTTCCCATCGGAAGAGTACGACATCATCGATGTAATGATATACACCTTTTCGCCATCTACGGGTGTCATTTTCAGGAGGATCACTGGCAAAGACAATCATGATATCTTCCTTTGTGTCAGTCACTAGATGTTGATAAAAATGATGTTTACTATTTAAAACCGTATTCCGTTGTTTCATGTAAGAATTGTTCGTTAAAACCCCCGCTTAATTATCAGATTTATCTAATATAAATATTATTTTCTTGATTGGTATTCGATGGAAAACAAAAGAATGGCAAACTGTTAATTGGTTGTTGACACATTCGCTAATGCGAGAAGCTGGGATTGAGAAGGGTGCCTTTAAGGTAATATGTGCCTCCAAAGTGAAAGACTAAAACTTTCGACCAAACTTTCGTCAATGAATATTTCAATCATTGTCTTTCAAAATGAAGAATAACAATTGAGTCAAACTGCAAATTTTGGTAATAGAGAAACAATTACCAAAGATTTACCGAGATTTGAAATTCAAAATGGCCGCCATTCCTGAGTTTACTCTATTCGGAAAAAATGAATTTCGATTTTCGAAAAACTAAGAATGTGAAAGGTTGGTTTACTCGAAGAGCTTCAAATGAGCTCCACAAGTAGTAGATCAGAAAAGAAATTTAAAAGTTTGAGTTTTCGAATATCTGTCTCCGGGGCGTATTCTACCTTAACAAAGTGATACACCCTAATCATTCTGTACGCCTTCGTTACTAGTAGCGAGAAAAAAAGTTATAAGAAATCCTAAAATTTATGACACTCAAGTCTGGGTTCAACGTGACAAAGCCAAAAGAAGTTGTGGTATTCATTACCTTCAAGTTCATGTCCTGTCCTTCAAGTTCATGTCCTATAGTAGTAAAGGACAAACCAAGTACATGATTTGCTTGATCTTTGTTGCCATGTTTGAACGATGATGTATTCAACTGTTTAACCTGTTATTAATTTAAGACAAGTGTGTAATGTCAAAACAAACCCTATCTTTAAAAACGCATTAGAAATTTTATTATGACGTTGAAAATAACTGTCTCAGCAAATTGCGTTGTTGATGTGTGTCTTATACAAAACGTGTGCGCAAAGTCAGGCTGTCATTACATGAAGTTATTTAAGGAAGTGTATTCCTCAAATGTGAAGGCCAAAGTAAAAGATTCAAACCTTTGGTCAAACTTTCCAAGTAAAAATTTCAACCATCGTCTTATCAAATCAAGAATAAAATCATGGGTCATCGAGCAAAGTTTAGAACTACGGAAACACATTACATAACATCTACTGATATTTAAAAAAAAACTGGCTGCAATCCCTGAGTTAACCATATGAGGGCAAATAAAATGTTCGGTTTCCAAACCTATGAGATCGTGAAAACTTTTTCTCACTTCAAGATCTTTGAAGTATGCTGCATAAAGTGGACTGTAGATTATAAAGGTCTTTCGAGTCCGAATATCGACATACGTAAATCATGAACAGAACGTGACATTCAAACATATTCCATATGTGTGCGTTTGATTTTATACATGACCCGTACTTACAATTCTGTTAAGAGTTGAGGGTAACGTCATATTGGGGAAAAGCGCCCCCATGGATGGTAGGGTAATCCGTTTTCACCTTTCATGATTACTGAATCATTTGAGAGATTTTCTACGTAATCGCTCTGCAAATTCAAATGAAGGAAATCAGCATCCAACACAACGGGACCAGCGCCAGGCTCAGTGTTGCGCAGAACAAACTTGGCTAGGTTTTCTGTAGTATTGAGAACACAGTTCATCAACAGATGTTTGTCTCTTTCGCTCTCGTCACGTCCGAGTGCGTTGTTCAGAAAAAATGTCATCGTTTCCTCCAGTGAATCCAATATACCTGTTGAACAATATAAATGGTAAGTTTTTTGGCAATTTCTCTGAGGTAAAGTGGCAGACAATCATGAATGTTCTTGACGTGGTTGACGAAATAAATTGGAAAGCGGTCGTCTAACACCTCAGCTTAAAGATTAACGATTCATCCACTGACAAAATTGTAACTGTTCTTCTTACACTTTTGCACGTGAGGTTTAATTTGAATGGCGAACGTTTCCTTCTCTGTGTGACGTCACCAAGGATGCTTCCTGTGACATTTGTCTCCAGTAATGCTCATATGAATGACAAATTATGACTGTAAAAGTGTAAAACCAGTACTTATGGGATTATCATTTCTTTACTTTATTTGTACTTGCAGTATCGGTCACGCTGAGTAAAATTAACCGTGAATTCACTTTTTTAAAAAATATCGTACATAATTATTCTAGGCTCATCCTGTAAAGTTTATTCAAGGGAGAATCTTCACGAAGGTGACTGCAACAGCACCTTTTTCATTTTCAGGACAAGTCTGTGCCTAATCTGAGATACAGATGCCCGTGGGCAATTTTACACAACATTTTCATCAGCTATATACGGCATCATAGCACTATCAAGTTGACGAATTTATTCAAACACGGGCATTATATCTGTGCATCTGCTCTTCGCATACTTTTGAGTATGCGCCTAAAGGCTACGTGTCTAAAGTATTACTAGCCTGTTGAATATGACAATCTCCAAAATACTGAGTGAACTTGGAACCAAAGCATTATTTGTTATGTATTTTGTTAAAGATTGACATTGGTGGACAAGAAATGAGGATTCACAGATTGAAACACCGTCAGGATGCGTCATATCAGTAGGAATGCAGTGTATCTTAATAAACGATCAAGTATTTAAAGTACCAAGGCTAATAGCTATTTGCATCATGTTGTTTGTGTTGAAACTCTGATAAAATGTTGTAGATATCCGGAAAATATATAACCTTGAGCGTCAAATTAATGACCTTAGCATCATCAGGGCTTCTTGCCATCCTAATTTCAGAGAGTGATACATTTTGTTGTTTGAAATATTGGTAGTCCGCAGGCCCTTGTACAGTGGTGTTGATATCAATTGTAAAGTGTCAGGCCTGGCTCGTACTGCGTAGAAAAATTGGTCTGGACTCCCCATAGTTATTTCTGAAGGTCATCCAATTGTTAAGGACAGAGTTGTCAAATACACTACCATCTATTCCACTTTAACTAAAATAGGCAAAATCATCATTCTTGTGATTTTATCTTTCCATGGAATTCTATTAATTAAAGCTTTTGATCAATTTCCTAAATTTTGTGAAAATAAGATCATTTCCCTAGACTTCAAATTTCAAGACACTCGATTTTCTTTATCTAGATAATGAATCATTGAACGTATTATTTATCCATCCCAGATATCTGAAAACTATTCACGATGCTACATATACTTCGTTTTGTGGTAAAATAGAAAATGTTTTGTTACAGAAGCCTAGAAGGTTGATTCATTAAGGGCGATTTCGCTTGGGATCCGCTATTTGAAACATTTTAGTTGAACCTGTATTGTAAATGAAAGACAAACTAAATGTAAAATTCTCATATATATAAATACATTTTCTTTCTCACGGTCCTTTTTTGTACTCATTCTAAGGGGAACTTCTTTAGAACATAACTATTAAACACAGGAAACTATCGTATCTAAAAGCTTTCATTTACATTCATGTACATACATGTCTTTTTATACTAGTTTAGGTCGAGGTAGAGCCATGAAAGAATGTATCATGCTAGTCTCTGAGATTAAAGTAACGATATATTAGACTTTTTCTGCTTCACGTTTAGTGCGTGCATATATATGCTGAATCTGTTCGATACATCATCCTAGATGTCATTTTTGAATAGCTAAGTACAGTGGACCATTTTTGTGATCGTCATAGTCTCTACCGTCTGTTGTTCTACATTTCCTCTTTCAAATGGGTAATTTGTCATTTCGTCGAGCCCTATTTTGCAGATATTACTTGGTGTACAAGTTTATTGTTCTAATTCTCATTAGATTGATGTTCGACTGACACATGTAAGGTAGAATAACACCTCACCACCATCAAGTTTACTTTGAAGAAGACCAGTACATTTATGTCACTTATTAAACCATATTTTCTGTTTTGTATGTTTGACGTTTTATCAACCGTCTGTTTGCGTGTTTCTTAGGTTGTAGACCTTCAGTCAGGCAATTGTCATTGAAGGGTAGGACAGTTGCTTTGTCGCCTGATAATCGACTAAATCCCCTTCCGTTCATTGATAATACCTCAAAACAAACATGTAAATGTATAAATGTATAACATGTGTCATAAATGTTTTCATGAATTATATCTTTTAAATGAGAGCGCTCACCTTGAGCCAGAATCCGGGCGTTTTCTGCAGAAATATTCACATTGGAGAGCTTAGAAATCGTATCAGATAATCTTTCAAGGGATTCAATCATCTAGTCATTGAAAAAAATGAAAAGCTCAAGCGCCACTTTAAATGTTTAATGTAGTAATAGGCTCGACTGGCTATGAAAACAGTGAAACAACATGCTATAATAAAGACTTTTTAAATTAACCTTCTATGAGGCGCCAAATGTAAAATAAAATTACATACATACTATACATAAATACATACACACATAAACACACACACACACATACATACATACATACATACATACAACATAACATACATACATACATACATACATACATACATACATACATACATACATACATACATACATACATACATACATACATACATACATACAACACACCAACACGCATATATATATATATATATATAATATATATATATATATATATATATATATATATATATATATATATAATATATATATATATATAATATATATATCTATATATATATAACCTTGTTCTGGCTGACTGGTACAGCTGCCAAAACAATGCTGGTGCTTTCCGGCGTTGTAGGTGCTGGACGGGAGGCAGTAGGCCTCTCGCGCCGCGCTGGGAAACACAGTATCGTATGCGCCTAGACTCTTGCAAGACTAAAGCTAATACACGCATAGTGCTGGCGCTTGTGCTAATCAAGTGCATTTGAACATTCCGGTTTATTTTGATCTATTTAGCTAGCCACAACAATGATTGTGGTATTGCTATCAGGTGAGATCACCACTGATCTGGGCTGCACTTAGCCCGGCAGGCGTCAACCATACAACGATCGTTCACAGAGACCGCTGCACTCCGTCAGCTGTGCAACGAACTTTCGCGGTCTACATAGTTACGAGAATGAAGAAAAAAATTTAATACTGAAATCTCGGTGCAATAAACCCATGCACAATGATGGATGAAGATAAAATTGATTTCGGTCTTGGACTTTCCTCGGGGCATTCGACACAAGGAGCATGGAGATACACGCAAGCATGAAGCTAAGGGACTGGTCAGTTTCTTCAGCCAAGGGGGCTGGTGGATTCATGGGGAGTCACCCTGTTTTTGACTTTGGTGATGGGGGGTCACCATGTTTTTGAAATGCCCAATAGGGGGGTCAGTGTGTTTTTCAAGTTCAACAAGGGCTCATACTTGCATAAAATGCATTGTGCCAGCCACAAATTTCAGCATTGAGTTGCATTTTTCGGCGCGCCCTTCGGGCGCGTTACTTTAATAATAATAAGACATATTTTAGAGCCCTGTCCTAGTGCAAAACTTTATATATTTGACATATATATATTTGAGATATCTGTATGTTTAAATTTTTCGGCGCGCCCTTGGGCGCATTTCTTTAAAATATCAAACATATTTTTCAGCATGCCCTTCATATGAAAAGCATGGCAAGTTCCTGATACTTTTCTGTTTTCTCTATGAGAATTTAGTATTAGAAAGCAACATGCACTAATATTTCAATCACATTTTCCTTACAATAGTTCTGGACATCTGCTTATGCATAAAGAGAGTTGGAATACATACAGCTCATTCAAAATACTGTACTCAAACTTTAGAATTGACACTTTTAAGTTCCTATCTTACAACTGACATGACACCAATTTCATTAAAACACAGAATGACTGATTGTTGAAAATATACCCCAAAATTTATATATATATATATATTATATATATATATAATATATATATATATATATATATATATATATATATATATATATATATATATATATATATATATATATATATATATATATATATATATATATATATATATATATATATATATATATATATTTATATTTATATTATATACTAAATTATCAATTTATATTCCACCTTTGTTTACCTTTGTTTCACACGGGGGTCACCCTGTTTTCGAAAGTTGGAATGTGGGGTCACCCTGTTTTCAAAGTTGGAATGGGGGTTCAGCCACTTTTTGACGTCGGCAAAAAATAATCCACCCCCCAGGCCGAAGAAACTGACCAGTCCCTAATACAACGGTTGTGTTTACGAGAATTAGAAATGATCAGACACTCAAAACACCAGTAAATCAGCGACGCTCAACCGACAGAGTATATGAGATTCATTGAAGACGGCATGGAGGTCGCAAGAGATCTCTTTCTACCTCCATGCCATGTTCAATGAATCTCATATACTCTATCGGCTGAGTGTCGCTGATTGACTGGTGAATTGGAATGTCTGATCATTTCTAATTCTCGTAAACACAACCAAGCACCATGCTCTGTGTACCGCCATTCTCCTTGCGTCGAATGCCCCGAGGAAAGCCCAAGACCAAGAATTGCTGTCTTGTTACCCAAATTTGCCTTCATCCATCATAGTGCATGGGTTTATTGCACCAAAATTTCCAAATTAAAGTTTTGTCTTTATTCTCTTAACTCTGTAGACCGCGAAAGTAGGTTGCACAGCCGACTGCAGTGACCTGCAGTGAACGAGCACTGTGTGGTCGACGCCTAGCGCATGTCCTTTCTTCTACGAACAGCCCAGATCAGTGGTGATCTCTCGTGATAGCAATACCACGGTCATTGTTGTCGCTAGCACAAAATAAACCGGAAAGTTCAAATGCACTTGAATAGCATAAGCGCTAGCACTATGCGTGTATTAGCTTTAGTCTTGCCAGGGTCTAGCCGCAAAAAAGGCAGCTCACGGCGGCCGGGCTGTGCGCGGTCTTTTCTAACGTGTTGCTGTGAAGCAGCAGCCGCTACAGGCCAGCGCTGCAAAGAAAACAGGTCAGAAAAGCCAGCGCACGGCATATGGGCTACAATAATTGCACCTAGCCTGGGTCATTCTTAGCCCTGCCATGGTACCTTCTTAGCTCCATGGCCCTGCATACGATACTGTGTTTTCCCAGCGCGGCGCGAGAGGCCTACCGCCTCCCGTCCAGCACCTTCAACGCCGGGAACGCACAGCATCGTTTTGCAGCTGTATCAGTCAGCCAGAACAAGTTCCTATATATATATAATTTTGCGGCTGTATCAGTAAGTCAGAACGAGGTCCTGTATATGTACAATTTTGCAGCTGTATCAGTAAATCAGAAACGAGGTCCTATGTATATAAAAATTTTTCGCGGCGAGGCTCGATGTAAATTTCGCACCCTTGTTTCAGGCTCGATAGTCTATGTATGTATGATGTTGTATGAGTATTATTATGTATGTATGTATGTATGTATGTATGTATGTATGTATGTATGTATGTATGTATGTATGTATGTATGTATGTATTGTATGTATGTGTAGTGTGTGGTGTTAATATGCATGTTTGTGCGAAATTATATGTGTGTACGTGTATACGTATGATGTTGTGTGAACGTATGTATATATTGTACATGTCTGAATGAATACACTCTATCGTACGCGTACGATTATGTGTGTATATATATATATATATATATATATATATATATATATATATATATATATATATATATATATATATATATATATATATATATATATATATATATATATATAATATTTATACACAAAATGTATTCAATGTGCCCTCCCGGTTATCACCATAATGGCTTTATGGCAACCTCTGAACTTGGCACAGAGAGTACGGTTATATATATATATATATATATATATATATATATATTATATATATATATATATATATAATATATATATATATATATATATATATATATATATATATATATATATATATATATATATATATATATATAAATGGTTTGCTTGTCAATACAGGCAAAGTATAGTGCTCAATGCATTTCTGCAGGGCGGTAATACTGAGAATCTAGGAACTTGTAGTTGTCACTCTACAGGCTGTTTCATGCGGTAAGCAATCATCAGGAGTGAGTATTTGGCGGGAATGGGACTGTTTATATTGTGTTGCAGGTGAGTATGCATATTCAAATAAGCGGTTGCAACCTGCAGACTCATCAATCTCAACTTCGGAATTCAATTGAAAAAACATCCAATACCATCTTTGAAGGAATACAGAAGTGGTTGATCGAGAAAACAGAGAGCGTCCTGAAGCGCATGAGATGGAAACTACTACACTTTCTCAAAAAAACGAAGACACCGAAGAGAGGAGGGAAACATTCGGTTCAAAACCAGTAAGTACCCACCCCAAATCGACGAGATGAAGGCCTTTGAAGACGATGTCCAGAAAATGGTAGAAACTGTAGAATTCGGTGATGTCAAGTGTGATTTCCAAAAGCGACTCAAACAAGACTTGAAAATGATAAGAAAGTTTGATAACTTATCATCCTGGCCGACAAAACCACTAACTTTCTACAAAACATCCAAGGAACATTACGATAAACTCCTACATGAGAACATCACTAAATCATACAAAAAAGTGAACGATGATAGCATCTACGAAATCAACAAGGCGGCCAAATCCATCACCGAAAAGCTACACATTGAAGACAGGGTTGAAACAATAGCAAAGAAAGAAGCTTTCATCACCCTAAAAGACCACAAGGACAATTTCATAAACAAGCCAACCTGCAGACTCATCAATCCATCCAAAACAGAAATCGGCACCATAAGCAAGACAATTCTTGACCGCATAAACCAAGATGTACTCTCCAAAACCAATCTAAATCAATGGAAAAACACGTCAAATGTCATAAACTGGTTCAAAAGAATTCAACGGAAAGCAAGCAAAAGTTTCATCGCCTTTGACATTATAGAATTCTACCCGTCAATCACAAAGAAATTGCTAACAGAAGCTATCCATCACGCACGGAAATACACCGACATCTCCGACGAAGAAGAAGAAATCATAATGCACTCAAGAAAATCCGCACTGTTCAACAATGATTCCGTATGGACCAAGAGAAACTCAGAAGACATGTTTGACATAACCATGGGAAGTTTTGACGGAGCTGAGATATGTTGGATCGTACATCCTCTCCCATCTCAGCAAAAAACTCGGCAAAGAAAACACCGGCCTTTACCGAGACGACGGGCTCGCTATCACAAGCAGTAAATCAGCAAGGCAATGCGAAAAACTGAAAAAGGAACTCACCTCCATTTTCCACGCATTTGATCTCCGCATAACTATCCAAGCGAACATCAAGACCACTAACTTCCTTGACGTAACATTCAACCTGGAAAATGCTTCTTATCAGCCATACAGCAAACCAAACAATCAGCTTCTCTACGTCGACAGGCGATCCAACCACCCCCCCCCCGGCAATCCTGGAACAAATACCTACCTCAGTCAACAGGAGAATATCAAACATCTCAGATTGTGAAACAACATTCAAGAAAGCAGCCCCCGACTTCGAAAAGGCGCTGAAACAAAGTGGACACACATACAAAATGAAGTACGAGCCCCGTCACCAAGCAACGAAAACAAAAGAAAACGAAGCAGACGAATCATTTGGTACAATCCCCCGTTCAACAAGGCAGTGAAAACTAACATCGGCAGAACATTCCTGAACTTGATTAAGACCCACTTTCCAGAAGGCCACCGTCTACACAAGCTCTTCAACAAAAACAACGTAAAAGTAAGCTACAGTTGCTCCAGAAACATGGGAAGTATAATCAAAGCCCACTACAACCAAATATTACATAAAGACAGGGAGCAAGAGAAGTTGTGCAACTGCCGCAAAAAAAGACGATTGTCCACTTTCAGGAAACTGCCTCACCTCTTCAGTAATATACAAAGCCACTGTCACCACAAGCAACGATCAGAAACACTACATTGGACTCACGGACTCAACCTTCAAACAAAGATACACATATCACAAGTACACATTCAAAACACCCGAGCGCAGAAATAGCACAGAACTATCAATATTCATATGGACACTCAAAGACAACAACAGAAACTACGATATCAAATGGTCAATTATCGACAGAGCTCCCCCCCCTATTCAAATAAAACCAAACGCTGCAACCTTTGCATAACAGAAAAGCTCCATATAATTTATTCAGACAGCAAATCAACCCTTAACAACGAACAGAATCCTCTCAAAATGCAGACACCGCAGCAAATTCCTCCTCATTAATAACTGACTTGCCATGGCCGCAACCGCTTATTTGAATATGTATGTATGTATGTATGTTTATAAATTATTTTTACAGTTTGCGCCTCATAACCTTCCCTTAGAAATAAATATTTTAACGTGTACTATGCGTTGTCTTTGACAATTGCTCACCTGAGTTGTTGGTATTTCTCCTTCCGCTATGTCCAAATTAGCAATCAGAGGTCTCATTAGTGCTTCATCGGTTTCGGAGAATTTCAAAACAAGGTAGTAGAACGATAGATAAGTAAATATTAGAGGAGCTGGCAGGAAATCGATGATTTCTGCGCTCAGCAACGATATGGAAAATCTAAAACTTCAAGACACGGAGGCAATGAAGGTCAGCATATATAGTTGCTCTGAGAAGAAAAGGACCAGAAGCGAGCAGAGTCTTGGGAAAGAGTAAATTTTACTTCAGTCTCTGTTTTGATCAAGCGTTTTATTGTACATTGCAATGATCAATGGCGACCGAAAGAGTACGACCAATAATATCGCTGTAATTTATTTCAGATATTTGTAAGGCTATTGATAAAATTGGTATGGTCCCTTTTAATACAATTGTTAACATATTTGACCACTTTGATTTTACATAACTCAATATACGACTCAGATATTTAGGGATGTGATTCATATGAATGTTTAAGGAGATTCATAAGCACATCCAAGCGAATAAATAATTGTCCTTTCTTACACATAATCTTGATTCAAAATTTTTTGGTTCCTTTTCACGTTCATTTTTACATATGAGGTGGAATCTAAAGAGAAAATGACTAGAGTAAACATTATTTGTTTTGCTACAGTAGAGAAATCTTATATGAAAAGCGTCTCTTTATGATATGTTCGTCTTTAAGGAAAATCAGTGTAAAACGTTTATAGTCTGCAAGTTATATAAATCCGCTTCGAAAAAATATTTATTCAATAGACGATCACTAGCGATGCAATTAATGTGCAACATCAACATTAAGCTTGAGATGAGTTTATGTTTTATGATTGAGAATGATACTTAGTGATATTTACGCTGCAATTGCCTTTTAATTTTTTTCGTAATGAAGCACGTGAAAAACAAAAGTGAACAGCAAGCGAATGCAATATGATATATATATATATATATATATATATATATATATATATATATATATATATATATATATATATATATTATTTATTTATTTATATAAGCGACGCAATCTTTGTATATCAGAAAAGCTGCACATTATCAATTCTGACAATGACAAATCTACCCTGTTAAACAAACACACTCAGTTGGTTTCAAAATGTTGGCAGAATAACGAATATTATGAATAAAACATTAACACCACCTACAGATAGACTGGTACATCCAAACATATTAATGA
This sequence comes from Ptychodera flava, assembly GCF_041260155.1. NCBI lineage: Eukaryota > Metazoa > Hemichordata > Enteropneusta > Ptychoderidae > Ptychodera > Ptychodera flava. Next base: position 37,682,536 of record NC_091930.1, read on the forward strand.
AAGTATGGGGCTAAGAATCCTTTAAATTCTGTCTGAATATCTTTCTTTAACTCACCTTTTACCTTCACTACAAATGAACAATTAACTGTGTTGCCCGAAGGGTCCTCAGCTTTGTAAGACACTGTTGTGTCGCCAATGGTAAAGTAACTACCAGGTTCATGGCTTCCAGTTACTCGGACAATACTAGAATTGTCAGTGGCACTTGGTAGTGGCCATGTTAACTGTACAGAAGGTGTGTCTAGGTATGTGTTTGTTTCGATGTCGGACGGGCAGATAAGTACAGGCGTCTCATACTCTGGGAAACAAAGACGGGTGGTTTATCAATATAAAGAGAAGGTGGTACAGAGGTACATTCACAACAAGCGAACGGCTAGCCATATTACAATACTTCTTTCGCAATCGCTGAAGTAAATATTGAGGTGCATTCTGGTATTTTGTTTAAATTGGCATATTTTTCATGCAAATTCACGTACCTGTTACCTTTAAGGTTTCAGGGATTATCGGATTGTTTTGCAATTAATATATTTACTCGCAACGCGGTTCGTAACATCGAAACAAGAGCTGTTTCCAGACTGGTGGTGGAGGGACGGTGCAACCAGTTATAAAGCTTTTGTCACTCGCACAATACCGGGAAGGTGACAACAACATTATCTAGTAAGTCTTGCTCTCATAATGTCTCATTCAGTTTACTTATTACTGCTTGAATTATTTGGGATTAATTGATTTGCTTTGCAAAGAAATTAACAAATAACACCAAACATTGCTGACCTTCTGAAAACTTCATTCAGAATTTTTCATCTACTCTAATGTTAAAAGTAAACAATCAACGCAAGACAGTTTCAGATTTAATATCATTCAAGGCATATGATCAATGTTAATACTTTCATAACTATACAAAAAGGACATTATATCACAATAATAATATACTAATTTCAATTCGTTGTTTTGCCTTAACCTACATGACCCTTTTTCATCGACTTACAGTGTAAAGAGTAATTACAAATATTCCCTCCCGACATTAGTATTCATTATGCATCAAACTGATGACAAAGTAAGAGACACTTCAAAAATAGCCTCTTAACGCCTGATAATGGCGCATACACCTTCCGAATGTTTCAATGTTTGCTCTTTTCTTTCATTTTGTCAGCAAATGTAAACATTTCGATTTCTTAACATTTTCGTTATTATAACCCCTATCTAATTTTTAGAATTAGTTCAAATCGTGTTACTTTCGAATAACCTCTTTATACGACGCTTATGTAGTGTCTTCTGATTTGAATGCCTTATACTATTGCAAGCTATTCATTGACAATCAGTCAATTACAGCAAAGGAGAAAGGTTTCCATTTTTGTTCACCATTCTTTTGAAGAGAACCAGCTCACCTCCTTTACAGGAGACGGATACATCTTCATCATGGTAACAGTCGTGATTTCCCCAGCCGATGTGACTACACTCTGCCAGTTGATTTTCATATCCATTGCATGCCATATCATCAAGCCATATTTTGCCTTCTCCTTCTCCAAAGTGGGCTGCCTGGTGCTGCTTCCCCTCACTGGAATGAAAAGAAGTTCTCATATAAATCTGTCCCATTTTTCTTATCATAATAGATGCTAAGTTTGAGGCGCTTTACCGCAATATTGAAAATGTTACTTACAAATATAAACTAGATATACTAGAGTGTAGGCCTTTAATAAGATGATGTATTTCTCAATCAGCTATAAAATGGCAAGGATTTGGGATGTTGCTGGATATTTATCAAGGTAGTCAAAGAAGTTACCTGAATCCCAGTTGTCGGCATGCTACTTGTGCATCCACGTTGTCAAAGTAATCATCACAGATTGTACCCCACTCATTGTTGTGATTAATTTCTAAGCGACCTTCATATCTGTTAGAACCACCCACTAAACGAATTTGACCCTCCACTTCCTCCACTTCTACAACAAAGGGGGAATCAAATGGCAATGATAATGTGTGTCATTATCAGGGAACATTTTGATTGTTACTCCTCTCTCTTATTTGCCTTTAAATTATTAATTAATGTTCCCTTGAAAATGATTTGTCCTAAATATGACTTCAAATATGTATTTTTACATTCTGAGTGTCTTAGCGAAAATGTATCAACTTCTGTTAGCGCTCTGTAGTACCTATCACATGGCATTCCAGTTGTTACAAAGCATTGGTCAAGGTATTGCAATCAGTAGAAAACTATGCTACTTCACTTTTGATGTACGCATTGATAGGCACTTCCGCAAATGTTACGACAAGTTGTTTTCAGATGATGCCGCGTGATGTTCAAAGTGACAATGTGCAAAGGTGGCAATAAAAGTGCTAGCGATGAATATAAGTTTGCAGAATCAACAAGTTATTAGAGTATGTGTATTATGTGTATCACCTTTAGAGAAAGTGTATATTACGTAAGAGTAAACTTTTATTGCAATGAATGGGAAATGAACTTCATTTAGAGAGGCGACTATTGAATATCACACACGTTGTAAATGGTGCGTGAGTTTCTGTGCATCTATGAATAAACCATCAATTTTAATTCTACTGGAGTGTTCGTGTTCAATTACACAAGTATTACGGTCTATGGTTACAAAAATATCCTTCGCTGGATGGTTGAAATACTTCGAACAAATGAATGTGTTAATGAACATAATTATGACTGAAGGCCAGTATGACCTCTTCAATGGCACTGACGTTATAAACTATTGATGTATATTCCTTCAGATCTTGCTACACTTATCAGTACTCGGTGACAAAAAAGTTTTTTTTCTGAACCGTCTAGAGAAATATTCAATTGAAAGACCGTAAAGTCCATCGATTTAATAAGCTTACATATTCAACTCTCCTCGCCATTAGTTATCATCCGTATATATGTAGACACTGTGATGCTTTGTGGTTACCAGCATGAAACCCATTCTATGTTATTTTATTTCGGAGATTTCTGAGATACAATTGAAAGAGTCAGCTGCACAACGTATTCTATTCGTAGAGTTAACAATTTACGAAACGAATATTTCTTTCCTTTATGTCACCTTAGCATCAGGTCCTTGAATTAAAATGAGTAGTATAAGGGATAGGAGACTGGCGTTATAATGAAGGGTCGCCAACACTGTTTCAGGATTTTCCTTGAGGGGCACAACTTGTACCCTTCACCACCAAAGTAAGGGGCTGGCTGTTGATTTAATTTCTACCCTTCGCCAACTACCTAGGAGTACCAACAGCATATAGGGCACTTTCCCCGTTCCTGACCTTAAGACAAAAAATTGAGAGAAATGAGAACACATCGGTAGGAGCGCCATGCCAAGAAGAAGTAATATTCCACCCTCGGCCTACGGGGAGATACGAACGGGCAAGCGCAGATTCAAAGACTAGAAGGAGCTGTGGGATCGGGTACTCTTAATATAAAAAGACCTAGCGAAGAGGAGGCTACGTCTTCTATTGCGTCCCCATTTCATTTCGGAGGCTCAAGCAGACCACAAGTGGCGAGATTTTCGATGCCTTCGGAGTTTCGATACAGGCTGACCGGACATATATCTTTCCACGAAGATTACAAACACTTGGTGGCTGCGAAATGCGAAGCAGTTCTACACTTATGTAGTCCATAAATTCGTACATGTCAATCTATGGGATTTCCCTTGGCAGCTTCGCAAAATCTGTAGGCTAAAATACCTCATTTTCTACCTACTGGATATGTACAGTACATCGTTGATATGCAATCCCACGAAAGCAATAGGTCCGGCGTTTCATACTGCGAACGCATCCTACTAACAGAATTAAAAGCTACAAACGGTTTCTACGACCAGGATTCAATGCGAGGCATCCAGAAGATAACAGTGAAGATGATAGTGCATATATGTCAGCAGTCGAGTCCCTCACTACTGCTTGCCGCTGTGGACAAAAATATCAGTGTTCAATGTCATTTTCAAACAGCCTTACTCAATGCAGAATAAATGGAAACACCGTTCAGATCGTACCAGATTGAACCATTGCACGTACCAATTTCTCAAAATTTTCGATTCAACTGGGGTACACTCTCGTCTCGCACTCTTAACCCTTGGGTGTCCTATGTCACTTTCAAATATTTGTATCTCTAGTACGAATAAATTGATACCGCATCTAAGATTGTACCCGATTGCATCATTGCCCTTATCAAGGTTTCAAATTTTTCGATGCCAGAGGGGGACATCTTGCCTTCTCTCACTGAACTTTCAAATTCTTACCAAGAGAGATCTCCTACCCTACTGCCTGATGGCTGATGGCTGTTGCAGATCTTCCTAGCTCGGCTATATTTGATAACTTGCAGATGTCTGCAGATGGTCTTATTTTGTGCATATATAATTAGCTTTAAGCTGCAAATGGCAGCTCATAAGGCATGGTATGCAGATCACTGGCATACACATGACAGCTGAAATGCAGCCCATGACTTTTGACCTGCAGACATACAACAGCTCATAGCAGACAAATTGCAGCCCATGACTTTTGACCTGCCGACATACAACAGCTCATAGCAGACAACTTGCAGCCCATGACTTTTGACCTGCCGACATACAACAGCTCATAGTAGACCACTTGCAGACATAACTGCTCAAAGTGGACATTGCTCAATTCACCATTATCATACTACATGTAATAGGTCACATTTTATTTGTACACACAAAATATATTTTTTTCTACCTCATGTCATGCTCACTTCAATGGCTCACAACAACACACCACCAGCTGGATATCCTCATCACCCTGTTAGATAAATTTGACACAGCTCATCAAAGTTACCATGCCAGTGAACTAGCTCAAACGTGAGTAAAAAATATTACACCTGATGTAGGATGAAGAAACACTCATTCAGTATTATTGGTCATGGGAAAAATTGCATTGAATGCAACAAAGAAAAAGTCTAAAACCTTTATGAAGCTAACATAATGTTATATCAAAACTAGTACAAACTAGCTACTGTCTTGAGCAACTGACGTTGGAGATATTGTGAGATGTTTATCTCAGCATTGCATAATGAATTAAAGTTCTTCGGAGATATTGTGAAAAGTTAATCTCAGCATTCTAAAATAGATCAAAGATCTCGTAGTTTATTCAAATATTTCCAGCACTTGTCAATTCCAATAAAGGTTATTCTGTTGTATAGAATAAATATAGGTAACATCTGCATGCTTTGAACAAATAGAAGTAATGAAATTAAGATCATCCTCTGTATGGAAAGAACATTAAACTATACAACAAGCGATACACATTTGTTTTGGCATTTTTGGGGATCAAGGTCAACTACTTTAATACAAGTTGACAGGCTGCAAGCCAAAGTCCGCCACTCGGGTCGGACGAATTACAGAGCAAGGTAGAAGTATAAGCAGGTAGTGTAGTGGAAGAAGGTAAAAATTCGTACGCTAGTTTAAGATTTGGCTGGGAGGGTGGGGGAACGCTCGAGGGTCAAAGCTAACAATGAATACTCCAGGGTAGCCTCGTTCCCATGATATCCAGCAAAGACTCGAATCCGCCCCATTTAAATTACAATAAAACAAGTATTATTGCACACTTAATGAGAAAGAAAAAACGCGAGGGTGTAATTAAATAGATACACTTGGCAACCAGATGGACAGTCGGAAATAAAAGTGTAACTTTCAGTAAAATCACTTCGCCGCAAACGTGTTCACAAGTTCTGTTTACTCACTGAAACCAGGGGACTTCCATGCTAGAAACGACACAATGCTAGGGCTACGCTCTAAATTTAATCGTCCGGTTTATTGATACTTTTATAGCGTAAATCTGTGGAGTTTTCATTCAATGTGAAGTCTTAATACCAGTCACAGACAAACTCTGAAATGATAGAAGATTGACGAACACAAGTTACTGAAATGTGGAAATATATGATTTACAGTGCTAAGGCTGCGTTCAAAAATGGTGAGGGGGGGGGGCTGGAGGAATCGCAATTGAAATCTTATTTTTTTCAGATCCCCCCTTCAATACCCTCAAAAATTTTCAATTCCCCCCCCCCGTCTATATGATCAAAAATTTTCAAGTCCCCCCCCCCATTACCCTATAGCCGTATATTTATTAGGAATGCACGCAGAATAAAAATAAACATGTATTGCGAAGTTCTGCATGCAGATGTTCAATACTACCTCTTATCAGCAGGTTGTAGAGCCATATACCTAGAGCAAGTTCTTAAATTGATTCATTTTTAAATCCATTTGGATTTATCAGTCTAAGCTGATTTGAGTCCATCCAACTTTGGTCAGGTCAATGGCACCAGCTGAAAAGCACACAAAATGACAGTCATGAAGGAGTATGAAAATTGTGTATTCCTGGCTACATTTTACCAAATTGTGAAAAACTAAGCAAGTGACCTACTGAATTTTTTTTGGTCAAAAGTACAAGACATATACAAATAATAGCAATCATACCAATCCATAATCCAATGACAGTAGGTCGGAATTCGGAAGACAATATTTGTAAACATAGACACAAAACAGCACAGAACAGACAGTAAATAGACGGTACACAAATAAAATCACATTCATGAAAGAAAGATATATGGACATCTGGCCAGAAGACCAAGAGTGATGTCAGGTGGTTCGAAAATGGTAAGCGCATCCTGCCCCACATGTGGCACCCGCCATATATCAATCTATTAGTCAGATAGGTAGTGGTCACTAACTAAGGCCCAATGTCACCGATGCCATCAGTGATCATTTGTCGAAGAGAGATATTGTATTTATCTACCAGCTTGCGATACCTTCCACTTATGCCTGCTACTTATAATTGTTTTACAAAATTGACAATACTGGAAGGTTAAAATATTCCATCAAATTAATGTTTTAATTTAGAAAATGTTGGTGTAATAAAGGCAAATTTGGTAAAAACTAAATGATTCTATTTAGTCACACATGTTTCATTTAAATTAAAGTCTATAGTACGATGAGATGTGAAAATTTCATTCACTGCATGAACTTTAAATGAATGGTTTTATAGATTGATTTAAGTGATTTTAGAAAATCTGTGACTTTTCATCGTACCTTTGTATAAGATCAAGTATGGTGACCCAATCTTTTTCTCTAATATTTAATTGTTCTCATATGCCATAATTCAAAAATCCATGTTAACTGTTAGTCCCCTGGTCTTCTGTATGTTGCTCTCTAGGCGGATCTTGTGTATATGTATGTTTCACTGTCAATTGAGTGTCCTATTACCGAAACTCTTCTTAAACTACCTCAGAGTCAGAGCTATTACTCTCACTGCCAGTATGCAGTAGCAGGGCAGTAGCTGTATTAACTTTGTATTTTGACAATATTTTTGTTCAGTTTATTCAATTGTGCTCTTGTTCTACTCCCTATGTAGCATGTTGAGCTTTCCAGTATTTAGCTTGCCAACACAGCCTACGTGTGCCGTGCATTTGTATCATTGACAAATACTTTCAGTCTGAATTCTAATTCAATTATCACCAAAATTAGACAAACGGGCTCGGTTGACAAACTGAATATTGTGTTTTTCAGCAAGCTGTAGAGAGACACCAAGAAAGTGTGTTTGATATTGTATAGAAATATTGAAAAAATTATCAACAGTTGCATCTGCCCATACAAGGAACTTGTTCTACAAATTACTGGCATTCATACATTTTAGTTTTTTTCGAGATTTAAGTCATGAAATGAGAGAAAACGGTTCTAGATTCTGTTTAATTGTTATTACCATAGAACCATTTGACGACATCAAAATGTTGGGAGCCCAAATATTTTCAGGTCCCCCCTATAGGCAGAGCAAAACTTTCAAGTCCCCCCTCGACTACCCCTATAATTTTCGAATCCCACTGAATTCCTCCAGCCCCTCACCATTTTTGAAGCGGCCTAAAGTGCGGACAAAAGGTTAGTGTAGCTTTAAAAATCCAGCGAGAATTTACATTTGCAAACTTATCAATAAGCCAGTAGTCATACAAAGGCCTGTCGATGAAAAAGAAGGTGAAGCAAGGCAGTCTTGCAAAGACTAAACCATATTACATGGTGATCGAAAATCTACAATTTTATTAATGGCCATTGTGTTGATTGACTGTGTACTAATGAAGCACCCTATAATCTTGAACCACAAAATCGAAAATCGGCAGTTTTACTTATGCCTGCCCTGAATTTGAAGCAACTAGATATCCTCGATATAACGAATGTAATCTTCAGAAAAATGTTTGTACAAACAAAAAACGCAAATGAAGGCGAATGCAGGATATGTCAAAGTAACTTACCTATGGCAATCGGTACGTGGTTGTAGGCCTAATGCTGTTTGCGATTGCAGGCAACATCCATGGTTTGACGTCATTTCTCCCGACAGCAAGACCTATTGGTACGTTTAATATGTCGTTAAGTATACTCGTTCAATTTGCTACCATTTTATCAATGTCTGGATTCCGTTTTCGGCGAACTTCATCCACAGTTTAGCAAAGAAACATGTCAGAGTAACCCTGAAGCTAGTTCAATACGTGTAGAGTAACTGTCGATGGTGTCTTGCCGCTAACACTTTTAAAGGTATATACAGTGTGCGAAATTAAGAGAAAATAGCTTCAGGTCATAAGGGCCTGCACCAAGCCAAAGCTTCAGGTCCTTACAGAAAACTGCCGGTCCTCAATGAATGCAGTTGTTAACAACCATTAAAGTCAACTTCTCCACCAATACTAGTATGCTTTTGAATGTTGTAATATTTAATTTTTCATGTTCTTGTATCAATAGAGTCAGTAAGTATTCACTCAAAAGGACTATTATTCACATAGATTGCAGAATAGTGTAGGTGAATGATCATGAATCATTCATCTACATGATCTGGAATCTGAAAAAGATCACAGCCCTCATCTTCCTCATTGTCATGCGCACACATTTATCTCTGTTTTCACCACGGGGGGAGGGGGACTATGGGACTAACAGGAGAATTTGACATTTTTTTCTAGCCATGTCAAATCCCCCACTCTCGGACTATAAAATGATGTCAAACACCCAGGGGCCTGGGAATACAGGCTCATGCACTGACTACATGTGGATGATGAAAGCGAGACAGTTTGTCTCTCATGACTTTCTATGGGGAATGTGGTTCTCTACATTGCTGTGTACAAATGTACACTACACCAGGGCATGTGATATTGTGATTTGAAAATGGTTGAAATTAGCCAACACGAGTGGTAGAAGAGTGAGTGAATAACTTAGTACCTTGAAAACAGTCATAAGTGTATGAATAATTTTTTTTATGCAAACATTGATTACTACGTCTTTTTTAAACAGAAGGGAGAAAATACTTGGTATGTATTTTGATATGACGTATGGATTACTTTCAACATTTTTCAAAAAATAAATATGCTTAAATGTGGCCTCTGTTGCATTCATGAAGAAACAGGTGAAGTTATACTTTTAATTAAAAGGACAAGTATCGTAATTTTTATTCTCGATTATAGAAATTGCAGACAACATGAATAACAAATGCCAACCGCGGAAATGAATGCATATTTTCTGATCGAAAAGTTTTGCCTGAGCGATTGCTGGGTCTCGCCCTTTGAAAGCTTAAAGTTATTAAAATGACTCTGAAAAGTTTGACAGACACTCGATACTGCTGAAAATCATCGACACCGTAAAATCTTAAAAGACATATTTTTTGTGACATTTAGGCCTAAGCCAAGGATGAGGGTGAGTTTTGCATGCCTGTCGTAAAACGGTACCGGTATACATCGAAACAATTTGAAGCCCTACTCTCGGCCTCAGAGAGTATACACGACGGACGGATCGTGCAAAACTGTTATGATAAGGCAACTCTGTTTTATAAAATGTACACTTATTATCGCGTCGATATATCGTGGTAACAGTCGGCCTTGTGAACTTTGGTTAAAGACCAACGAGCAAGCAAGATGTTCTAGCGGTCCACAAACAAACGCAGCGAAACGTGAACTTGATTGTCGACTGCAAGTAGCACAATTGGGCTGTCGTGTAACATCTAGTCCTTGTGTCGGGCGTAGTTCAAAACCATAGAGGTAAAAAAATACCTCCATGTTCAAAACCAAATATGATTAGTCAACAGCACTGTTCTCTTAGTAGGTTTTTGTCTTAAACTCTTCTATGAACCGTTTATGTTTTGAACGCTTCAATGGAAAATCAAAGCAAAGAAAACGGAGTCAGTTTGATAAAACGAAGGGCTGTATTATGTACATTTGTGTACATGTAAATTCCGAACACTTAAAGTGTGGAACTAGTGAAGTGATACTGGGTGTTGTTGTCATATGACACAGATATGCTAACATTACCAGGGTTACACTCACTAGACGAGTATTATTATAATATTGTATCGCATTGTTGCACCAAAATCAATTCATTCCATTGCTAGAATCTGCATGCACGGACGTAATTCATACTGATCTGAATGTAATCAGCTGCACCATGCTATGCGCGTCGATCAGAGGGATTAGACTCTTCGTAAATGCAAAACGTCGCAAGACAAAATTACTATGTTGCGACATTGTCAACCCCCCACCCCCCTCCCCGTCTGGCGTACCATAGAGATCGAATTCCCCACTACCAGGACTCGAAGTGCGATCAATATCCCCTGTTGCCCCGCACTCCCACGGTGGAAAACATTGATAGGTGCATGGCATTCAAGTCTGAATCACATTCAGAGTCAGTCATCATCTGCATCTGTTACAGGTTTTGACGGAGAAATTTTCATTATTTACTCCAAATTTCAGTCGGTCATAAGGACCGACATGTTGCTAAAAACTTTCGGCCCGACGAGAAATCTGTCGGTCTCGGACCGTCGGACCGACGTTAATTTCGCACATTGGTATATAGTCACCTGTAATCTAAATATGTCCATATGTGGTCAAAGGGGCGTTCCTTGGTATTCAAAATGCCCATGTGAGGGCGCTGTTTTTAAAAAGCGGCCACCCGCTTAAAATCTATGATTGGTTAGATTTTCTCTTTCCACGGTTACTGTGGCAAAATAAGAACAGGTGACAGTATACCTTTAACTGCATGACCTGGGTCGTTTAGCGTATCTGACCAATCGCGGACAACTTTTCACATGATAAATGACGTCATCATGCGTGATGCAGCCTAACCAACAACGCGACACGCGACATACGTTTTTCTCGAGGGTCTATGATTTAATGTTTGGACCTTTTGGGAGCAGCAAATGTAGCGGTGCTCGGACCTACAAATAACAAAGGTAAAGCGGAGCACAGCTTTCGAAACATTAACATCGAATGAACAATGATTCTAAGGAAGACAATGTTGGTATACTAATAGGGCAGCTGTAATACAATCTTCTCATTGACGCACAGGGCTTTCCAAGCGTTTTTATGTGTGTGCATACATGCTCATAGGATACGCTGTTACACCGTATACACGTACTCGATCACATTTCTGAGTCGAGATCGCAAAACGAACGCACACAAATTTAATTTAAAAATGGACTGAACTCATTGAATACCTGACCGTCCTTCACTTTTAGACTCTGCGATAACGAAAACTTAATTAATGAGCCCATCTGCTCATGTTTTGCTGCTAGTGAGCTGTGAAAAGCTGTGAAGAGCTGCCACCGAGCTGTGACAAGCTTAGTGTCAACAAAGTTTACCTCGAACGATTTTGAGCTGCATAACTGCTGTTGACCGATCAGCATAGAGCTGCACAAGTCTGCATTTCGTCGAATCTGCAGCAGACAGATGTCAGCCAAAACGCTCTCTGCAGATCTACATTAAAGCTGGTTTGAGCTGTCACAGCTCTGAAACCGATCTGCGGCAGCTAAATGAAGATATGCACGTTTGTTACGGGTAGTGAAAACCAAGTTGACTAACCTACAGCACAGAGGCGGCGTAAGAAGCGGAGTAAGTGCTGCTGCAAAGAAGTATTTTCTTTCTGGTAATAAAGTTTGTATGATCTGAGCAGTAAATGGTCAATATGAAGTCTATCAACTGATGAATACGCTTTCGGTCCCCGTACCAATTATTTGTGCGAGATATCTCTCTCCTCGAGGAGCGTACGAATTCTAAACAATTTGATGCTCGACCGATATGCGACAATTAGTCTCGCTGGTGAGAATCGGTTAATTATATTTGATTCTCACAAAGGCCTACAATTCTCACTCTAATATGATAATATTAATATTTGATTTTTTCTGCAGAATCCTATTGTAAGTCGAATTATATGTAGTCTTCTAGTTCCAGTATATCCTGAATTAGATCTTATATATGGCAGTCGCTAAAAGATCAAAAAGAATGTTGCTCGTGTATGTATGCACTTACTTGGATGAACTCCGTAGCTGGACAGAAGCAGGGAGAGCAGAATAGGGGCGGGATATATCATGATTCGAAACCTTTAGTTGCCCAACTTTCATTAGTTTTTATGTTTATCTAATCCAGCTGGTGCTACTGTAGTGCCATTGTAGGAAAGGCAGGTCTGTGAAATTGATCCTCTAGGGAAGTAGGGTATTCCTTAGTTAATGGAGCCTTCCCGTAATGTGCAGAAAGAACACTTGATCGTCTAGGCAGTTATGATAGATAATGCTTCTGACCCAGCAAATTGCCTTTTTTCTTGTCGTCCAGTTCCAAAAATAATGGTTTTGCTTGTAAATGCCTACAAAATCTCATTTTGAGTCTTAATGAAGATTACTTGGAATGTACTTATACTTTGGACGATGGTGTTTTATGATGCGAATAATTACACCTACACGTCAGGAAACAAGTATTAGTAATTATAAGAACTTCCAATGGGTATGAATCATTTATTGATTGAAAATATGATTGGTTGCAGCTCCTGGAATGTTGTTAAAAAGACATCGTCCGTTTATTGTCTGAAAACGTCTCAAACTGTCTAAAAATTGATAAAGGTATGCCTTGAGAGAAATGGTAACTTTTGTGTGTGTATTCCCGTCATTTTAACATGCCCTTTAAATAACAATCAAATTCTCAGTTAAAAAGGTAAGTGAGGATCTCGATGACCCCAACGCAGTCACATGAGAGTCTAACACAGGACATGGTCCCTGTCACCTACTAATCTTTACGGCCCTGGTACGTTTTTTGCGGACTAAGGTTGTACGGCGGAAGGGCCCGAGCGTGCGAAGGTCCGTACGCCGTACGACCGACGTTCGCAAAAACCGTATCAGGACCGCAAAGGTTTAATAATATACGTTATGGAATGATAAATGTGTAATTAAAAATATTGTGCAAAGATTTCGAGATAGAAAAATTCATGCAATGTCAAACGTTTATCGCAATTTTTGTACATTTTTTTTCGGAAAAGCGAACGCCGTATCCCGTCGCGTATTGTTATACATAATGACGTCATTTGTTTACATATACAACTTGTATACCAACAAAGAATGAGGCGTAAATCGAGATTTAAGAAGAATGGTGTGGGGTAACTTATCGTAAATTTCATGACATTGCACCGGCATGGAGATGCGATCATTAGTAAAAAGCGTGATTTAAAGAAATATTGTGCCTTTGGTTTTATGAAGATTTCGCAATGAAATGACCGTGTACATGAAGCTTGGCGACGGGTGACGGCTTAGGCTTTGCTTATCTGTCGCATAATCGCACTCGACCTATTTATAATCAGTTCTTTCAAAAACGCAAAGATCATCGATAATGTGCTTGGTCAACACTGGATTTTAATATTAAACCCTGAGAAATATATCACCCGATTTCGCTAACTTCACCGTCGCCCGTACGATCAGAACGGAGCTCGCGCTGGTTTTGTTAATGAATGAAACATTCGCTGACAACAACGGGCGTAGTAACCAGAATGAAGCTAGTTCTGAAATGCACGCGTTTGCCCATATGTGGGCAAAGTTTGCCTGGCCGGGATACGGCAACTTATTACACAAGTGTGTGGGCGTCTTCTGTGTTAGCGCTGGGTTAGGAAAGCTGTTAGCCACTGTGGCGAATAGTTTCAAATTTTATTAGCCACAGACAAATTTTATTAGCCACACATTTTTACGAAAACAAAGCTATAATGCTATAATCTCCAATGTCGGTTGCATGCACAAGAATAAACCATCAACACATCAACCTTGTATCCCGGCCTTGTATCCATTGTCTTCATTTTAACACTTGAAATTGCTTGATTCTGGACCGCGATGCAAATCGACAGCAACACGCAACGTTGAGACCACGATTAAAATGAACTGCAACACGGAAGGCTGGGACCGCGATGCAAATCAACAGCATGACAGCAACACTGAACGTTCAAACTGCGATTAAAATAGAAGTTTGGTTACACGTAATTACGTTCCATCATCAGTACACGTAGCGTCTTTGTCACGTCATACAAGACGTCGCGTACATGTGGCACAGACGTTCGGAACCTCATCAAACGACACGTATCTTAATTACGTGTAGTAATTTTTTGATTTTCTTGGTGATTTGCAGGAATTTAGACAGGAAATCTCGTAAAGTATGAGTATCATTGTAAATTAGCAAACATCTTTGATATCAGAAAATTCCATAGTGATCACCTGTTCAAGACGTACGTGCTATGATTTCCTGACATAAATGAAATGTTGTCGTCTAATTCAACTTTTTACCTGAAGCTGTCACAAAGATTTCCCTAAATCACATATATAACTGCATTACAGAAAATCGGTAAATTTAATGCGAGGATACAACGAGCTTGAATAGTCCTCGCGTAGAGAAATTGTTTCTTAAAACTTTGACGAATTTCGTATGTTTCTGAAAAAACAATACTGCAAAATCAACCAAAAAAAATCACAACTGAGCATGGATACGCGTACGCCACTGTGTGCCTTCAGACGTACACGTAATTGGAGTATAACATTTCTAATGAACAACAACACGGAACGTCGAGACCGCGATGCAAATCGACAACAACACGGAATGCGTCGTTGGGATGGCGATTTTAATGAACATCAATACGGGACCATGAGGATCGCGATGCAAATCGACCACCATTAAAATAAGACCTCGATTAAAATGCGCAACACGGAACGTCTGGACCACGATGCAAATAAATTTCAACACCGAACGTTGTGACCACGATAAAATGCGTATGTCTGCTGTAGCAAAAGTTTCAATTCTCGCGAGTGTTGCTTTGCTTGCTGTACACTAGACAAAATGACGTCAAATTTATCGCGAGACTAGGGCTCGATTGCGTCTGCCTGCATTTTCAATTCTCGCGATAGTCATTTATGTGCATGCTGTACACTATACAAATTGACGTCAAATCTCTCGCGAGACTTGGCTTGATTGCAATTGCGTACGTCGGAGAGAACAATACGGAAGTAGATGTAGTTTTTTCGCGAATCGCCGAAAGAGAAGCGCAGATCAACAAAAGACTAAAAAACCCCACGTTTTTGCTTATTTTGCGGAATTTTTTCAACAAAAATCACTTTCGCCACTGTGGCGAATTAGGATCGATTTTTCTTCGCCACTGCTGATTTCAATTCGCATTTGCGAACGTGGCGAATGGGCAGCGCGAACACAGGCTTTTTCCATAGCGTTACACAGTAGCGTGGCTTGAGGTATATGACAATGTTGGTTTCAATGCGGTGTCACAATTATGTGCCGGAGACATTTTTAGCTGATCTTGATATAACGTCTTCTAGATTCAAACTGTCATTTTTACTACAACAGCTACATTGCAGGTCAAGTTAAGTGCGATCAACTGTTCAGCAGTCGGTCCAGATAGAGTTGCCTCATACCTATTTACTGTAACTTATCAGTGGATCGGTGACTTTTAAATGTGTAGTGATACCCAAAGCTAATCGTATATATTGCATATACTATGTGTCTGACCCACACAATGAGTCATGGTACTGTACATGTGTTCCAACTAATGCATATCATTTAGGGACTCCCTACTATTTTTTTAATATTCGATTATTTGAGAGATGTTTTAGCATACTTTATATTAAATCAGTGCAACTTTGCCAGAGATACATTTTTATGATTGTATGAGAACCTGTTTTTAAAATCAATTTATGAAAGCTATGGTTAAATAGATCATTAATCTTAAGGCACTTTTATTATTGACCACTAAATATGAATATGATATAAGTTCAAAGCGTAAACAAATAAAGAAGAGGGCAGGATTTAGATAACAGAGAAATACTGGGCTAGAAATATAATAAATACGTAGCAAGATGTCAAAATTTATTTCATTTTTCACTAATTAATAAAAACTTTTGCAAGAACTACGAATTTTATTCTATTGTTTGTAGGCCCCTTTGCTGTTGTCTGTAATATTAACATGGCCGAGTATGCTACAGATTGATGGGCCTAGAAACATTTCATCACGAAAATGCACATTATCATCCAGATTTACAAGTAGTTACACACAAGAGTTTACCAAATATAAATGAATGAACGGAAGGAGTCTGTCTCCTAGATGAAAAGATACTCAACAAAAATGTGTACGCTTCTACGAGCTGACCAATCTCCTGTGTATTTTTCAACAATCAGATAGATGCAAAAAAATATTGATTGTACAAACTAGCCAATCATCAGAGTTGTTGACTGTTATAAAACAGAGGTTGATTCAAGTGATTTTCCACTTCACTAAATTGCATTGGTTTATCTTCTTTCTTCCTAAAAATGTCCTAATATCTTACACACTCACTGTATGTATCAAAACGATTTTTAAATAGTTCATTAATCCCATTATGCTTTCCGGCATTCCATGTTCATCCAGGTGTCCCGATTTTTCATTACTCTGTTTCTTAACATGGCGATTATATAAAAAAAACGTGAGGTTGTGCAGGATGCGTCAACAAAACCTAATCACATTGTGCAGACAACGCACATCTCTCCATCAAAGTCCACCTGATCGAGATCTTAGTATATCAATTATATGTACACTCGTAGAGTATCGTATGATGTGTTATATGACCATTGTTAGCTGTAGTCGAATGAGCCTGATGGATGATCACCTTGGTAGCTGTGTGAAACGGTGCTTGTCACTGAGCTAGTCAGAAGGGTTTCATATCAATATTTACTTTTGTGATTGTGTGACGACGCGATGCATCCTTTGTCCGACTACAAAGAGGCGACGGTGTTTAATAATGCGAGAAATAGCAGGTAAGTGTCATAAAACTGCATTATAGTAATTAAATTCTCCAAAGGAGAACGAATTATTGTGGATGGAAATTTGATGGTTGGATATAAATTATCACGAAGAAGATACCATAGCAGTAGAAGAAGTATTGTTTTACGTTGACTCGCTTCAGATACAGTGAATACGAAGTGCAAACACTATCGTTGATTATGCTCAATGTGCAAGAAAATAAATACATGAAATTGATTCTCAGTGAAATTCCGAACCTGACAAACATAACAAAATGTTTTCTCAGCAAAATTTTCCGGAGAGTACATATATTGTTCCACTTTAGTTTCCGCTCCTTCTTTTGACATGTTAGAAAAGCTAGCTTTCTTTAGGGACTAAACAGTGACATTGACGAATTGACTGAAGTGACGATGCAGGACTCGAACCCACACCCCGCGAATACATTTCGATCGGTGCTCTACCAACTGAGCTAACTGACCAGTTGGCTGAATGTGGGCAGTCCTGTCTCTTAGATGGGAACACTGTTCATTCTGTTGTGCGTGGATGGTGCATGGTGATTAAGACGGCTAAACCCATCACCTAACTTTTCAGCTTATGGATCCACTACTGGATTCAACAGGGTCTCGCGCACAAGTGAGCAACTTATAATATATATATATATATATATATATATATATATATATATATATATATATATATATATATATATGTGTGTGTGTGTGTGTGTGTGTGTGTGTAACCCGGTTACGATTGTGAGTCATGTGATTAGATCTGCTGCGTGTTGTTTGAGTGTGATGACACATGTGTGGAATTTCATTGATAGCGTCTTCACCACAATGCATTGCAATGCTCTACTGATTTTCACGGCTTGAAGACAGTATTTTGGTGTGGATGTATTTTTAAGAATTATTATCAGTTTTACTGCCTAGAAAAATTCCCAAGACAACGTGGTTAGTCTTTTTACATGACTGTGATTATATACAGGTATGTGTATTTGAATACTTTGGTATTAAGAGTAATGAACTTTTAAAAGTCTCAAAGTGTGAGACACACCCTCAAGCTGAAACGTGGAAGGACCATGTGTTTCCCAACTAACGTGGAAAGTTTCTGAGTGTTATTCTGTAGTTAGTTTGATTCTAGTAGTGCTTTATGAAAGTAGTGAAGTTTTATTTAACATGTTGAAATTTGGGTTTTCTGATTTTGAAGGAAATTTTCTGTGATTCTTAGTTCTTTGTTTCATGGGATTTTTGTACAGTGTATTTGCTATCATGTTGACTTAGTCTCATCCTGAATGAGATTGTGTAAACAGAAGGAAACCGCTTACATAACTGCCATTGGTCTTTTACATGACTGTGTTTACAGAGGAGATCCAGTTAATGAATTACTGGTAGGACTGCGTGTGTTCCTGTGTGTTCCTATTGTGTGACCTGAGTGAAGAGCCAAGGAGTGCCTGGAATTGTTCGAGTCAATCATCAACTCGAGTATTGCTACCAGGGTTGGAATAACAAATCCCCAGGGAGGATCATCTGGAAGGACTCTGTGTGTGTAACGTAGTTTCCTATTGGATAGACTGTCATCGTCATAGCAACAGGACGGACATTGACCTACAACTCAAGGAGAAGCCATTGTACAGCCATATGAACAATAGCTAAGTGAATAAACCCTAGACAACAGCCATTTTAGAATTATCTGGAACTTTATTATGGTGGATGAACTTTAGATTTTGCGCCTGGAAATTATTTTCCAGTCATACTGCTATTAGTTTTAAATCATTGTAGACCAGTTTTTTATTCTTTTATTATTATTATCATTAGTAGTAGAGATTTTAGCTGTAGTGAAATAAACCTTAATATAAACTGCAACGCAAATTGTACGATAATCATTCTTTCCTGGTTTGTTTATTGTGTGATATGAACCTTGGTCGGGTTTAATTGGCTGGCTACATTCAAGGTCAGTTTAATTACCCGGTTACAAAATTGGGAGCTCGTCCGGGATGTGGATATTGGATTGAATGAGTAATTTATCGTACAGTTAATGTTGCAGTAGTGTTTTAACAGTTAAGAGTATAGATTACAAAAGACCAACCCCGTTGATATCAGTATGCATTGCATTGTTGTTTTGTTTTGTTGTTGACCAAAATTGGATGAGCTTGAGAAAAAGCAGTTGAAGTATATGATAAGAATGGTATTGATCTTAGACATGGATTAGTTTTCTGGGTTTCCCATGCAACTATTAATGATGTGAGTGATTTATTGCAGTTTATTACCAGAGAATATAAAGATGCCGACTTAACAGAAATATTAAGATGTGAAGGGGGAATAGGTGTGCTTTGCCACTCAGCCACAAAGAGGGAATGGGCTGATTCTTGGCATATGTAAAGAGTGGAGCCGACACTAGTTACTCCTGTTGCCCGTTTTTTTAAACGCTAAGGTTCCCCCATTCGGTCAACCTCAGAGAGCAGGCTTCACTGCATATGGCCAGCAGAGATGGAGCATCTTACCGCTGGATGAGGGAGGGACCGGAACCTATAAAGGAGGATTTGGGTGATTGGCGGACGGCAATCAAGACTCCACCACCGTTGACCCCAGCACAATTGGCTGGATTGGACGGCTATGATGACGTAAAGGACAGAGAACCAGCAGAATATGTTTCATTGCCTACCCCTCCCAGGAATAGTACGCCTTACCAGCCGAGAGAAAGACCCCCAAGCAGATCACCACCGCCACGCCAAGCTGGTCCTGATGCTGCTTGGATGGATATGATGGAGAAACTTGTGACTAATCTGCAACCAAGGACTAATGAGTCTGGGTGGTATCGTAAACTGAGAGTTTTCTCCAGTAGGCGGCCAGTACCAGTAAATGAAGACGACTATGAAAGTGGGCAGAGCAAGCAGAACAAATGATCAAAGAGTGGAATGTATCAGACGCAGAAAAGAAGAAACGTATCGCTGAAAGCTTAGCCGGACCTGCTATGAACACTATTAGGTCATTGACCCAGCACCCAATTTGACAGTACGTGATTACCTTGATGCCCTTGAGGGTTCGTATGGCACAAGACTTACCCCTGCCGAGTCTTTGAAGGCATTTCAGTCGTGTTATCAGAAAGCAGAATGGTCACATTCTCAGTATTTGCAGGAATTACAGACTCTGTTGCGACGAGCAATACGACAAGGCAGTGTCAAAGAGTATGAGGCCGATTACCTTCGCCTGAAACAGTTCACCGATGGAGTGCTGTACAATGAAAGCCACTTGTCATCGTTGCAACTCGACACGAAGCTCAACCACCCGCCAGGTTACGTCGAGTTAATGCAGATGGTAAGGAAGGAGGAAGCACGTCAAGAAGAGAAAGCTAAGAAAAGAGCCCATGAGGGGCCAACGCCGAGTGCCAGTACAAATTACACCGCTATCTGTGATAGTTTTTAAGCAACATCGGCACCAGTGGTAAAGCAAGCATTGGATAAATCGGACATACAGCAAGTAGTTCAGCAGGTAATGGATCAGATGATGAAAGGAAATGACAACCAGCCACCCACACAGCCAGCCTCGAGTAACACCTGGTCGACGCCAACTAGTCAGCAACGACCACATCGCAGGAGGAAGAGAGCAGAACCAGTCCCAAGTATCGACACCAGCCTCCACCCTAACCCCAGAAACGTCGACATCAGCAACGGAGTCGTTGAGTTCTAGCCCAATGGGATCTGATATGTTCAAGAAATTGAACTTTTGCTTTAATTGTGGTTTGGACGGACATACAGAGAAGAATCTTTCAGAAAGGATAATCTAGACCTACAGCTGGTCAAGCAGAAGTTTGCACGAGCATTTTTGAGTCAAAGGGAAACTACCGGGGACACCCACAGTAGAGGGGCCGGTGGATGTCCAAGGGGAGTGTAGCCCCAGTAATATACACGAAGAAAGGAAAGACAAAATTGACAACCTTGCACAAGTTTAACGAACATTCCGTAGCCAGTAAACCACTACCCAAAGGGCTGGTAGGCGATAGTATGACTACAGAAGTGTTCATCGATGGAATCAGTTGTCAGTGTTTACTTGATAGTGGTTCCCAAGTCACCCTCATTTCGCACTCGTTTTATGACCGACACCTGTCTCACTGCCGCCTCAAGCCAATTGAAGACTTGGTAGTACGTGGTGCAGGTGATCAAGTGGTTCCGTACTATGGGTATATCACAGTATCTATTCGGTTCCCAAAGAAGTAGCTGGAGTGGAGGAGACTTGTGAAACACTTGCTTTAGTTACCCCAGACCGTGACCAAAGTGGAGACGTACCAGTGATTTGTGGTACCAACACTAGTATATTTCGTAATATGGCCCATAGATGTAAAGAAATAGCGGGAAAACATTACCTGAAGAAATTACCGATGGCAGCCCTCTTCACTGAAGCATACAAGAGGATAGATGCCTTTGACAAGTGTGGCCATGATGGACGGATCAGCCCTGTTAGGCTAGCAGGGAGGAGACCCATTACTATACCAAGTGGAAAGACAATGCCATTGACATGTATAGGAAGAGGAATAATTGGATTGCCAGAAACTACCGTGTTGGTGGAAACCCCATCCCAGCACCACACCCCAGGAGGATTGATAATAAAGAGCAGTGTAACCACCCTCCTGCCAGGGAGTACCCAACGAGTGAAAGTCATTGTACATAATGAGACCAGACATAACATAACCATCATGCCAAGACGTGTTGTTGTGGACTTAGTCTTACCAGAATGGGTGCGGCCCATACAACCCAGTGAACTTATGCCTGAACCAGAACAAAAGGGCTCTGAGGGGAATACTGAGTGCGGCAGTTACCAAATCGAAAGTGACAGCACAGGACAGTGCTGACAAGAAGGAAAATGAAGCGGACTTCATTGTTGACTTTGGTGACTCCCCGCTTAGTTATGAGGACAAGGTCAGAATCAATGAGAAGCTAAAGCAGCGATGGCATGTGTTTTCGCAACACGATTGGGATGTAGGACATACGTCGGCCATTGAACATGGCATTCCCTGAGTGATCCGACCCCTTTTCGAGAGAGGTCACAGAGAATTGCACCGGCGGACTTCTACGATACGAAGCGCCACATCCAGGAATTATTAGATGCCGGTATATAATAAAGGAGTCAAAGAGCCCATATGCTTCGCCTATTGTGCTTGTGAGAAAGAAATCGGGGGCGATACGTATGTGCGTTGACTATCGAACTCTAAACACGAGGACAATACCCGATCAGTACACGGTACCTAAGATACAGGAAGCACTCGATTGCCTAAACGGGTGTACATGGTTTCATGTGCTGGATTTGAAGTCGGGTTATTATCAGATTCCCATGGCGGAAGAAGACAAGCAGAAGACAGCTTTTATATGTCCCCTTGGGTTCTACCAGTTGAACCGATGCCCCAGGGAATCACAGGAGCACCAGCCACTTTTCAGAGACTGATGGAGAAATGTATGAGTGATATGCACCTGATAGAACTATTGATATACTTGGATGACTTGATCATATTTGGCAGATCAGTTGACGAAGCAGAAGACAGGCTAATGAAAGCGCTGGACCGATTAGCTGAGTATGGTTTGAAATTATCACCTGAGAAATGTCAGCTATTCCGGAGGACAGTCACTACGTTGGACATAAAGTCATGAAAATGGCATGAGCCCTGACCCCAGCAAGATAGAAGCTTTGAAGAATTGGCCCACCCCAAAGAATATTAAAGAGCTAAAGACATTTCTCGGATTTACCGGATACTATCGACGCTTTGTTGAGAATTATGCCCAAATTGTCAAGCCAATGAACGACCTGACTGCTGGGTATATCCCTCCGAAGTTGAGAAAGAGGCTAGGGAAGTACAAGGACAATGATGGCGTACCATTCAGAAGTGCTACAGAACCATTCGGCGATAGATGGACGTTAGAGTGTCAAAAAGCCATGGATAAGATCATCGAACTACTGACAAACGCTCCAGTATTAGCATTTGCAGACCTATCCCGACCATTTATACTGCATACAGATGCCAGTCTGGATGGCCTGGGTGGAGTACTGTACCAAGAACATGATGGCCTGCTTAAACCAATCGCCTTTGCCAGTCGAGGACTGACAAAAAGTGAAAAGAGATATCCAGTGCACAAGTTAGAATTCCTCGCCTTGAAGTGGTGTGTCACAAGCAAGTTTCACGACTATCTGTATGGGACGAAGTTCAAAGTTGTTACTGACAACAACCCGCTGACTTACGTCCTTACCACAGCAAAGTTAGATGCTACGGGACACAGGTGGTTAGCTGCCCTGGCGGCGTATGATTTCACACTACAGTATAGAAGTGGCCGAGCAAACATCGACGCTGATGCACTGTCTCGCCGACCAAATGCCGACATGCCAGATGACCAAGAATCACTAGATATGGAAGAAAAGATAAGACGACTGAGAGAACGCGTCCTAGGAGTTGATAAACAATCAGATGAAATTATGACCAGAGAAGTGATAGGTGCCATTACCATGAGCCATGGTATCACAAGACCCGCTACAGCCAAGGTATGTCAGCATCGTGTTCTGTCCTGCATTTGTACCACCGAAGTTGACAATAACCAGCACCACAGTAAGATTGAATCCCCTGCACTTGCTGAAACAGTGGCCATCTCAGCAGCTGCATTGCCGAAACCGTATTACCAGCTACAATACTATGGTGAAAATCCCCCTGGAACCCCTGTCTCCATGGTAGCAAAAGAGAAGGATTGGTTTGCCTTGCAAAGAAATGATGAAGTGTTGAATGAAGTGATAGGCTACATTGAAGACGAAAAGAAGAAAGTAGACTTGAAATCACTTCCTGATGAAGTCAAGATATTGCTCAGACAAAGAAACAGGCTGTTTTATGGCATAGAGTATTATTCCGAAAGACTAGAGATAACCATGGAAGGGAGACTAATCAGCTGGTATTACTGACAAGTATAGGGCACAAGCCATGGAAGCCTTGCATGATGACATGGGTCACATGGGAGTCGACCAAACTTTCGACCTCCTCAGAGCAAGATTCTACTGGCCAAGAATGAGAGCAGATGTGGAAAGAAAGTGCCAGACTTGTAATAGGTGTGTACAGAGAAAACAGTTGCCACGCCGCGCTGCTCCGATGATAAACATCTTCTCTAGCTGCCCAATGGAATTAGTCTGCATCGATTTCCTGACCATAGAACAGGACAAAAATAACACCCAGAATGTACTAGTGGTAACTGATCATTATACTAGATATGCCCAGGCGTACCCGACTAAAGATCAAGAAGCAAAGACGGTGGCGAAAGTTCTGTGGGAGTTCTTTGTGCATTATGGACTACTGGCCCGTATCCACAGCGACCAGGGACACAGCTTTGAGAACAGACTAATAAGAGAATTCCTGAAAGTGGCCGGTATATGCAAGTCCCGAACAACCCCAAATCATCCTGAGGGGGATCCACAGCCAGAGAGGTTTAACCGTATGTTGCTGAACATGCTAGGAACATTAAGCACCAAGGAAAAGCAGCACTGAAGTCAGCATATCAGTTTTTTGGTTATGCTTACAATTGTACCAAAAATGATGCCACTCAGTTCTCACCGTATTACCTCATGTTTGGAAGAGAAGCCAGACTGCCCATTGATCTCTGTTTTGGTGTTAGCCCAGATGAATACACCAAACTCGATTACTTGCAGTACGTCGAGGACCTGAAAAGCAGACTGAAAGGAGCCTATGAATTAGCTGAAGATGAAGCAAAGAAGAAAGCACTCGCCAACAAGAGACGCTATGACAGCAAGGTGCGTGGTAGTGATCTGCTTGTGGGAGACAGAGTACTAATACGCAATGTCGGGTTGATAGGCAAACACAAACTGGCCGATCGCTGGAAACCTGATGTGCATGTTGTTGAGAAGAGATTGGACGACAACTTGCCCGTGTATGTGGTAAAACCAGAAACTGGAGATGGGGTAGAACGGACACTACATAGGAACATGCTACTTCCTATTGGTTATTTGTCCACCTCAGAGCCAGAAGAGGTTGAAACTGAAGAAAGAAGACTGGTTACCAGACAGTCCGCCAGACAACAGACTGATAAGAAAGAGGACACAGACACTGATTCAGATATGGAGAAATTGTTTGCCAATCCGCCAATACCCAAAGCATCACCAATAGTAACCGATGACAATGATATCAGCACCATAGAAACAGCAGCCGACCCGACTGATAGAACAGATGTGCCTGAGGAAAAAGAAACACACCAGACTGAAATGGAAATTATGCGACAACCACCCAAAGAAGGACGACCAAAACGACAGAATGCTGGAAGACCTGCTGATAAATTGACCTATGACCGAATGGGGGTACAAGCAAATTGCAAATTGCTAAGCCTGTTAAGTCCTACCACTCATGTAATACCTATACCAGGTACAGAGATGTTTCTTGTTGCAAAGACGTGAAGTGTGATTAGAGTGACTGACTGTTAAAACAATAACAGTGGGTTACAATGACAATGACCTTTGCCATTTTTAAGTTTTTAATGTTTTAACTTCGAGTTGCATTATATCAATTACCAAAGTAACTTCACCCAGAGTATGTAAGCATCTGAGGGGAATGTGTAACCCCGGTTACGATTGTAAGTCATGTGATTCGATCTGCTGCGTGTTGTTTGAGTGTGATGACACGTGTGGAATTTCATTGATAGCGTCTTCACCCACAATGCATTGCAATGCTCTACTGATTTTAACGGCTTGAAGACAGTACTTTGGTGTGGACGCACGTTTAGGAATTATTATCCGTTTTACTGCCAAGAAAAAATTCCAAGACAACGTGGTTAGTCTTTTACATGACTGTGTTTACAGGTATGTGTATTTGAACGCTTTGGTATTGAAAACAATGAATTTTAAAAGTATCAAAGTGTGAGACACACCCCTCAAGCTGAAACGTGGAAGGACCATGTGTTTTCCCAACTAACGTGGAAAAGTTTCTGAGTGTTATTCTGTAGTTAGTTTGATTCTAGTAGTGCTTTATGAAAGTAGTGAAGTTTTATTTAACATGTTGAAATTTGGGTTTCCGATTTTGAAGGAAATTTTCTGTGATTCTTAATTCTTTGTTTCATGGGATTTTTGTACAGTGTATTTGCTATCATGTTGACTTAGTCTCATCCTGAATGAGATTGTGTAAACAGAAGGAAACGCTTACATAACTGCCATTGGTCTTTTACATGACTGTGATTACAGAGGAGATCCAGTTAATGAATTACTGGTAGACTGCGTGTGTTCCTGTGTGTTCCTATTGTGTGGCCCGAGCGAAGAGCCAAGGAGTGCCTGGAATTGTTCGAGTCAATCATCAACTCGAGTATTGCTACCAGGGTTGGAATAACAAATCCCCAGGGAGGATCATCTGGAAGGACTCTGTGTGTATAACGTAGTTTCCTATTGGATAGACTGTCATCGTCATAGCAACAGGACGGACATTGACCTACAACTTACGGGAGGCCATTGTACAGCCATATGAACAATAGCTAAGTGAATGAACCCTAGACAACAGCCATTTTAGAATTATCTGGAACTTTATTATGGTGGATGAACTTTAGATTTTGCGCCTGGAAATTATTTTCCAGTCATACTGCTCTAAGTTTTAATCATTGTAGACCAGTGTTTTTTATTATTTTATTGTTATTATCATTAGTAGTATAGATTTTAGCTGTCAATGAAATAAACCTTAATATAAACTGCAACGCAAATTGTACGATAATCATTCTTTCCTGGTTTGTTTATTGTGTGATATGAACCTTGGTCAGGTTTAATTGGCTGGCTACATTCAAGGTCAGTTTCATTACCCGGTTACATATATATATATATATATATATATATATATTTAAACTTTGGAAAATGTACAACAGTCGTTAGATACAGTTTATTGCTATCCGGTGTACGACTCCTGTTTATATCCTGCGTAGGAGGTTATACAATTTCCAAGTGGCAGCTGGATTTACATATGGCTGTTTCATTTGTGTGCAGCTCCTGAGACTGCTGCTTGCCGCAGCTTAGTGAAGCTGACAGAATTATGCGTATCGGCGTTCAGTAATCCGTTAAAGAATGGCACACCACGATTTTATTTTATAAAATGTGGAAGAGACCCCCCCCCCCCACCTTACTATCCATTTTTTTTTCCGTTCGTGTTTGTTTCGTTTCGAATATGAGTGAAATAGGATCCCTACATTAGCTGAGGCTATCCGATTGTTTTTGTTACAGCAGTGTTTGTTTCGTTTCGGATTTGAGCAGGGTAGTTTAGATTAATGTGTACGATAATGTTTTGTTTGTGTGAGATAATCTTATGGCGAGACGCAGAGTAAAAACTGCCTGATGACAATTTATAACGTAAATTTACTAAATACTAAAGTAATGATGGGCTCGCAAATTATAAAATACCTGAGTCGCTTGTTTTCCGAAACACGCTGGCCGGCCGTGCTGAAGTAAACACCGTGCTTACTGCATTACGGCCAACGGCCGGCCGGCGTGTATCACGGTGTTTATTGCAGCATGGCCGGCCAACGTGTATCGGAAAACAAGCGTCTGAGTAACGTACCAAGTTATTCGCCACGCATAACAAAACACACAAGAAGCAGATGATATGCGATAGACGAAATGTGGAGAGAGTTGGTATGGAGTTGTTGATGTTTTTTTTCGCGGCATTTGCTTGCCACAGAATTTTATCCATTCACGAGTATCATTCATCGTTGTGTCCTTTTTCCCTTTGTCGGCACTTGCAAATATACTATCATTCTGTGACGCGTGTGTCAATCATGACAAGGTGTTAAAAACATAGCCATTGTCAAGTGTTTCTTTCTTTTGTTACGAGTTCAGATTTTCGGAGTGGACATTTTTAACTCTGAATTTTCTGTCACTTTCAGCTTTAATTTTTTCAATTCGAGGTATGCATACTGCTCTTACTTGAAAAATTGATGAAGAACGGGCATCCAGCTTTTTCCCATACAAATTTCTGCGAGAGCTTCTGCCAGCTTAATGAGTTAGTGGGTGTGTGTGTCAATATGTACGCACTGATAACAATGAATTTTAAATTTGGCGCCTACACCAAGCATGGCCAGTGAATGGTCAGAAACGCCGTTCCACTTATCACGAACACCCCCACCAAGTGTAACATTTTGTTTATCGGGTCCTAAACGCTATGTTTAGTACAAGTTCAGACGTGAGCTGAGCACAATCACCTAAGTTTTCTAGACAAAGCATAAAGAAAATTTTCGCTGGCGGTTTACACAGTGTCGCATGACTATATGCTTTCTCAAAGAAGCAGGTCTTTAGTCAAGATTTTAAAACTTCAGTACTTGGTGACTGGAATCGAATATGACTAGAAATTCTATTCCACAAGGAAGCAGCAGCATTCATCTGTGCAGTCGAAGCTCTCGTTTTTCCCGGTCGAATTTGGATTGCAACGGCAAAACTCCGAGTCGTGCGACGGAAAAAGAGTTTTTCCGTCGCAACGTACGAGAGCTATGGCTGCTGCTACAGCGACATATGAGAAAGAACGATCATCATAATTTGAGTCTTGTTGGTTGAGTTTTAAGAGAAACTTCGTCACATGAACGGAGAGATCTGAATTCTGGTTTATGAAATCGAAAACTTTAGTGTATACATAGTCCCTCATAACATGACTAGTTGGCAATAGTGTAATACTGTCAGTAAAATTGTACTCGGGTTCATTGGAGGAGAATGGAGAAAATTGAGACATGATTCTTGAAGTTGGCCGGCAATGTTAGCCGTAAGTTGCGTACAGCCTCCGTGTGTTCCCGGCGTTACACGGACTGGCCGACATGTTAGCATTTTTTCTGTTTATCTGTGAATGAGTCAGCATATCAAAATTAGACTTCAATATATCAAAATTGGACGACTGACCATACACTAGGTTTAAATAAAGGATGTAAACCGCCGGCTAAGTACAAAGCTGGGATCGAGGTACAGGCCGGGTTTGGGCGGAACGAATCCTTGTCCCGGGAACGCCAGAACTTACAAACAGGCAAAGTTGGTCAGTTTTCGTTTTAGTGTTATGTCCCATAGGCCGAAATATTCTGCACCTGTGAATGCCGGACCCTTGCCCATAACAACGGAGAAAACATCAGCTTTGTAGTCATTCAAGTCACTTGAACTGGACCATTGATACACGTCGTACCGTCGTACCGATCGACACGATCGCAAGCATAACACTCGTTTTGCGTAATGCATACCCACAATGTCAGCTTAGAGCGTACGGACATATAAGCTTATGGCCATGGTTTGAGGGACTATGGGGCTTAAATAGTCGAATTATCGTGTGTCGCAACATATTTCTTTTCATTTTCGACCAAAAATGGTAACTTTGGTACTTTTACAGCATTACATGCACTTTTAATAGTTTGCAAGTATCCATTTTAACTCAATGGACGATGGAAACATCGTTTGGTTTCGCTGTTCTCAACTACCGAAAATCCAGTCGTTGTGGATTGTCCAGGTGGGAGCGCAGAGAAATACTTAGAAGAGCCAAGTGTAGAATTTGGGAAAGAGTGGGGATAATTGTTTGCGTTCCTGTCAGCCTCATCCGAAGCATTCTTTGTAGTTTTATCGCCCTTGTTCACGCTGAATATTCATAGACGTGGCAGCTATCCGGTTCTCGGGGCCTAGACCGGATAGTGCCCACGTCAAAATTTGTATGGCCAAAAGCTGGAGTGATGAAGAACGGGCATCTAGCGAAAAACATTCAATTTTGAAGATCAAAACGGGCACGGGACTCAGTGTTGACATCAACTACGTCAATTCGAGATGCTGCGTAAGCCAGCATCAAACGGGACAGCATCAAACCTGGTACATTTAGCCCATAAGTACGTAGATCGACTCGAACACTGGACCGATGTGCAAAATCATTTCATCTGCCACGAATCTGTAAGGTATTAATCTCACTCCAGGTATATACATATCCAACGATATGTATTCATTTCTCTTGTTTTCATTGTTCACAAAGACGTCCTGCCGAGTATTTGTACTCATTTCCGATGGTACATCTACAACTAACATCTAGGTGTATAAAGTTGGAAAACTGCCGCTACACAGCGTCATTTCCTTGTGTTGTGAATGTTTGTATGGTCTCAGCAATGAATGTAGAATATCCACCACCATCACGAAGGTAAGAATTCTTGACAATACGATGAATGACTGGTAGTTGCGAAATAAGTCTCACAGGAGAGAATCAGATAAATGGATTTGATTTTCACAAAGGCATACAGTTCTCACTGTGATATGATGATATTGGTTTTTTTTTGCTAGATCAAATAGCAATTTAAATTACACCTGTTCGTCTTTTGCCCTTGCGCCCCTTATTTGATTTTTAAAAAGTCAATCTTTATATGACAAACATAATGTTGCTCGTGTATGTAATCTACGTAACTGTGCGTATACATGTATTTACTTGCATGAACTCCACAGCTGGACAGAAGCTGGGAGAGTATAATCAAGGCGGAATATATCATGTTTTTACCTTGCCGAAGAGAACACTCGTGAGTTTCATCAAGGCAGTTATGAGAGACGGTGCCGCTGACTGAGAATTTAATTAGGGGTTTTCTCTTGTATTCCTGTCACAACATAAAACACTTTCGTTTTCGAGTCGTGTACATGCATACGACTATTTATATAGGTAATCATTTTGAATGTTTTTTACAATGCGACACAAAATATAGGTATATGTCGTAAAAATTAATTACCATAAAAACAAGTGAATTAATCCAACAGTCATTAACCAATTACAGGATGAGCATCAGGTACCTCACTACCCATTGGAGCAATGAGGAGTAAAGTGCCTTGCTCAAGGGCACATCACAGCGAAACACCGTGCTAGAGTCTCGAACTCACCATCGAACTAACCATCACCATCATGGTA
This sequence comes from Ptychodera flava, assembly GCF_041260155.1. NCBI lineage: Eukaryota > Metazoa > Hemichordata > Enteropneusta > Ptychoderidae > Ptychodera > Ptychodera flava. Next base: position 37,713,468 of record NC_091930.1, read on the forward strand.
AATGTCCGAAAACTAGTTTTAGTAATTATGCGAGCTTCCAAGGGACTGATTTTTATATGGCTAGAACGATAACCGAAGGATCAAATCATTATACACAAAAACAAAATAGCACAGTTAAGTGCCATATCAGTATAGTAATATGAGGTTATTACGAAAATACCGCAAAGAATGCACGGGGACATTGGCGCAGCGTATCGCCCGACGCGAAGGGGAGGGCGATGTGCGACGCCAATGTCCGAGTGCATCCTTTGCGGTATTTTCGTAATAACCTTATTATTATACATCTTACATTCGTGACAGGGGTGTCAAATTTTCAGAGTAATGACCGTTTTCGTGCAATGTCTACAATTTTTCTTCCGATTTATAGCGCAAGTGTGGAACGCTATGTCGGACGCGCTTCTGCAAGTTCTAGATAGTGTGTGCACTACACGCGTATGTACAGAGCGCGCGAGAGACATGTTCTTGCACTCGTCCAATGAGTCCCTTGAAACCGTTCAACAGTGAACGCGCAGATACAGCCGCAGGGGATGGGGCGCCTTGAAACCGTACGTGTTACGGAACGGGCGTTCCGTACGGCTTTTTAGCGCGCGCAAAATTCTATTGTTCTCGATTGTAGATGCATAATAATGATGAATATTATCACAGACAAACAAGTATGGCACCGTTCTTCGCGTTCACTGATTTAAGGAAATTCAACATTTTCCCCGGTTTTCAGGCAACTGTGAATGTGCTTTCCGTTTCCAGATCACACACCTTGCTTGTCATAACATAGCCGTAGATTCGTGTACGTATACAAATCCCAGGACGCATCTTCCTTAGCATGTATCATACGGGGGAGAGTTCAACTTCCGTCAACACTGTTTGGTTTTCTGAAAAGTATATTCGGTACCAGTACTCTTTTGCGAAAAATGCCCTTTCCTTATAAACTCTGCCAATATATCTGAATAGTCTGCTTGTAATTTTGTATGTGCTGATCAATACTCCCGACACCTGTTTTGATGTCGCCTTGTTCTCAGCGGCGGATAAATTTGACAGCTTTCGACAAATACTTCGTCAAATACTGGTACTGTCTCTACGAGAAACTGAGACGAGACCTAAATGCAAGTTAAGTTTGTAGCCGTATAAATTTGATGAAGAACGGGCATTATTGCAGCATTCTAGCTTAGACGGGGTAGGGTCGCACTAGATACGTTAAGCAGATATGTACGCATACTCGAATATAGCGCTGGTATGGAAAATTACAGTCATCGACAAAGTATCTTTTGTAAAGATGTCGATCTACTCCACGTATATACATATGCTGCCATATATAATTTTGACGCTTATCTCATTGTTAACAAGGTCTTTTTGGGTGGCCCTAAAACGAAGGGGGAAGGGGAAGGGGGATACGAAGGGCTTATGACCCTAAAACGAAGGGGGAAGGGGGAGGGTTAGGATGGGATTATGATATTCACATTCTAAGTAGATAACCCTTGGATAACACTATGCAAAAATAAAACATTGTCCTGACTATGATAAAAATATGAAAAAGAGAAATAATATAGTCACACTTAAGGGATTTATGTTAGTGGACAAGACGGGGCACGTGGCTTTATGTACAATTACAAGAACCATATACGTGATCAATAACTATCACTGAAGCAGTGAATTGGGATATGATATTCACAGTAACAGAAGAAAATACTTTGATAGCGATATGCAAAAATGAAATATTGTCCATACAATTAAGGGAGTTATGTTATTGGGTGACCCCAGGGGGAGCGGGCTTATGTACAATACACTATATACAGGCCATATACTATATACGCCATGCTGAAGGCAGAGCCTATAACTATCACTGCAGCCATGAGCAGGGACATGATATTCACAATGTAAGTAGGAAAAGTTTGATAAATAAAAGCAAAATGAAATATTATTCTCACGCTTAAGGGACATATCTTTTTGCACGGGGGGGGGGGGGGCTAAGTACAATTCAATCTTAAAGTACTACCATCATACACATCGGGGCCCTATAACTATAACTGATGCCACGAAGCCTGGGAGCATGATATTTTCAGAAGTAATATTGAACACATTTACAACAAGATTAAAAAATGAAATATTGTCCTAAGGCATAAGGCATTTATGCTATAGGACGAGGGGGGACTTAGTATATAATGTACAATATACGAACACTGATGCCATACTGAAGACGGGGCCTATAACTTTAACTTTTGCCACGGAGGGGAGATGATATTCTCAGTTTCAGTAGAGAACACATTGATAACAAGATGCAAAGGATTTATTTATATTGTCCTTGCGCTCAAGGGACTCATGTTATTAGGCAAGGGGGGCTTAGTGTACAATGTATACTATTCAGTCACTAGGTCATACTGAAGACGGGGCCCATAACTTTAAATTATGCCACGGAGGGGACATGATATTCACAGTGCCAGTAGTGAACACTTTGATAGAAACATGCAAAGTTAAATTATTGTCCTCCTCCATAACACACTCATGTTATTGGACGAAGGGGGAGGGCATAGTATATAATATACAATACACAGGCATGGGCACCATACTGAAGACATGGCGTATAACTTTAAATTATGCCACAAAGGGGGACATTATATTTTCAGCGTGAGTAGCGAAAAGTTTGATAGAAACATGCCAAGTTAAATTATTGTCATCGGGCGGAATGGACTTATGATATAGGACGGGGGGGGGGGAGCTTTGTGTAAATGTCTAATGTATAATATATATTAGCACTAGCACCATACTATAGATAGGGCTGATAACTTTAAATTATGCCACTGAGGGGGACATTATATTCTCAGTGTCAGTAAAGAATACATTGATTGCAAGATGCAAAAATGAAATATTGTCCTCACGCTCAAGGGACTTATGTTATTGGACGAAGGGGGGGAGAGCTTTTTGTATAATGTAATATAAATAGGCACTAGCACCATACTGAAGTCATGGCCTATAACTATCACTGATGCCATGAAGGCGGACATAATATTCACATTGTTAGTAGTGAAGAGTGTGATAGAAACATTGAAAGTTACGTTAATGTCATCGGGCATAAACGACCTATGCTATTGGACGAGGGGGAGGCTTTGTGTATAATGTATAATACATAGGCACTAGCGCAATACTAAAGATAAGGCCTATAGCTTACAAGTTTGCCGCGAAGGTAGACATGGCATTCTCAGTGTCAGTAGAGAACACATTGTTAACAATATACAGAAATGAAAAATAGTCCTCAGGCATAAGGGACTTACGTTATTGAACGAAGGGGGAGGGCATAGTGTATAACGTTTAATATAAAGGGATTAGCACCATACTGAAGACAGGGCCTATAACTTTTACTTTTGCCACGAAGGGGGACATGATATTCTCAGTTTCAGTAGAGAACACATTGATAACAAGATGCAAAAATTAAATATTGTCTTAGGGCTTAAGGGATTTATATAATGGGACAAAGGGGGTGGGGCTTTGTGAATAACGTATAATATACAGTCACAAGTGCCATACTGAAGACGGGGCCAATAAGTTTAAATTATGCTACGAAGGGGGACATGATATTCATAGTGTCAGTGGCGAACAGGTTGACAGAAACATACAAAGTTAAATTATTGTCCGCCGGCATAAGGGACTTATGTTATTGGACGAAGGGGGGACAGGCATTAGCGCCATACTGAAGACGGGGCCTATAACTTTAAATTATGCCACGAAGGGGGCATGATATTCTCAGTGTCAGTAGAGAACACATTGATTGCAAGATGCAAAAATAAAATATTGTCCTCGCACTCAAGGTACTCTTGTTATTGAACAAGGGGGGGGGGGCTTAGTGTATAATGTATAATATACAGTCACTCTAGGTCATACAGAAGACGGGACCAATTACTTTAAATTATGCCACGAAGGGAGACATGGTATTCTCTATGGTATAACACATTGATAACAATATACAAAAATGAAAAATAGTCCACAGGCATAAGGGACTTACGTTATTGGACGAAGGGGGGGGGGCATAGTATATAATATATAAAACACAGGCATTGGCACCCTACTGAAGACATTGCCTATAACTTTAAATTATGCCACGAAGGGGGACATTATATTTTCAGCGTGAGTAGCGAACAGTTTGATAGAAACACTCAAAGTTAAATTAATGTCATCGGGCATAAGGGACCTATGTTATTGGACGAAGGGGGGGTATAGTATATAATGCATAATAAGTAGGCACTGGCGCCATACTGAAATCATGGCCTATAACTATCACTGATGCCACAAAACGGGAAATAATATTTACAGTGTCAGTAGCGAGGTGTGTGATAGAAACAATGAAAGTTAAATTAATGTCATCGGGCATAAGGGACCTATGTTATTGGACGAAGGGGGAGGGCATAGATATAATGTATAATAAGTAGGCAATGGCGCCATACTGAAATCATGGCCTATAACTATCACTGATGCCACGTAGGGGAAATATATTGACAGTGTCAGTAGCGAGGTGTATGATAGAAACACTCAAAGTTAAATTAATGTCATCGGGCATAAGGGACCTATGTTATTGGACGAAGGGGGAGGGCATAGTATATAATGTATAATAAGTAGGCACTGGTGCCATACAGGCATAAGGGACTTACGTTATTGGACGAAGGGGGAGGGCATAGTATGGACAGAATTGTCCCCGAGGTTATCGTTCGCCCAGTTAAAGCGATGAAATTCGTTTCTTTGCTTCGATAAAGTGTGTATGTGCGATGTATGATAGTGAGCATGCGTGCGTGAGTGCTTCACGAACTCTACAACGTGTTGAGCGGTCTCAGTCAGAAAAATGTAACAACTTAGCCGGCTATTGAACCACTCTTTTTTGGGAGTGGAGATTTAGCCGAGTGGTTCTGTCTGTGGCCTCTCAGCTAGGCGACTGATGCCGTATGTTGTGGGTTCGAATCCGATTGAAAACTATCCGTATATAATGCATAATAAGTAGGCACTGGCGTCATACTGAAATCATGGCCTATAACTATCACTGATGCCACAAAACGGGAAATAATATTTACAGTGTCAGTAGCGAGGTGTGTGATACAAACAATGAAGGTTAAATTAATGTCATCGGGCATAAGGGACCTATGTTATTGGACGAAGGGGGAGGGCATAGATATAATGTATAATAAGTAGGCAATGGCGCCATACTGAAATCATGGCCTATAAACTATCACTGATGCCACGTAGGGGAAATAATATTGACAGTGTCAGTAGCGAGGTGTATGATAGAAACACTCAAAGTTAAATTAATGTCATCGGGCATAAGGGACCTATGTTATTGGACGAAGGGGGAGGGCATAGTATATAATGTATAATAAGTAGGCACTGGTGCCATACAGGCATAAGGGACTTACGTTATTGGACGAAGCGAGGGGGCATAGTATATAATATATAAAACACAGGCATTGGCACCCTACTGAAGACATTGCCTATAACTTTAAATTATAACACGAAGGGGGACATTATATTTTCAGCGTGAGTAGCGAACAGTTTTGATAGAAACACTCAAAGTTAAATTAATGTCATCGGGCATAAGGGACCTATGTTATTGGACGAAGGGGGAGGGCATAGTATATAATGCTAATAAGTAGGCACTGGCGCCATACTGAAATCATGGCCTATAACTATCACTGATGCCACAAAACGGGAAATAATATTTACAGTGTCAGTAGCGAGGTGTGTGATACAAACAATGAAAGTTAAATTAATGTCATCGGGCATAAGGGACCTATGTTATTGGACGAAGGGGGAGGGCATAGTATCTAATGTATAATAAGAAGGCACTGGCGCCATACTGAAATCATGGCCTATAACTATTACTGATGCCACATAGGGGAAATAATATTACAGTGTCAGTAGCGAGGTGTATGATAGAAACACTCAAAGTTAAATTAATGTCATCGGGCATAAGGGACATATGTTATTGGACGAAGGGGAGGGCATAGTATATAATGTATAATAAGTAGGCACTGGTGCCATACTGAAGTCATGGCCTATAATTATCACTGATGCCACGTTGGGGAAACAATATTTACAGTGTCAGTAGCGATGTATATGATAGAAACACTCAAAGTTAAATTAATGTCATCGGGCATAAGGGACCTATGTTATTGGACGAAGGGGGAGGGCATAGTATATAATGTATAATAAGTAGGCACTGGTGCCATACTGAAGTCATGGCCTATAATTATCATTGATGCCACGAAGGGGGAAATAATATTTACAGTGTCAGTAGCGAGGTGTATGATAGAAACACTCAAAGTTAAATTAATGTCATCGGGCATAAGGGACCTATGTTATTGGACGAAGGGGGAGGGCATAGTATTAATGTATAATAAGTAGGCACTGGGGCCACACTGATATCATGGCCTATAACTATCACTGATGCCACGTAGGGAAATAATATTTTCAGTGTCAGTAGCGAGGTGTATGATAGAAAAACTCAAAGTTAAATTAATGTCTTCGGGCATAAGGGACCTATGTTATTGGACGAAGGGGGAGGGCATAGTATATAATTTATAATAAGTAGGCACTGGTGCCATACTGAAATCATGGCCTATAATTATCACTGTTGCCACGAAAGGGGAAATAATATTTACAGTGTCAGTAGCGATGTGTATGATAGAAACACTCAAAGTTAAATTAATGTCATCGGGCATAAGGGACCTATGTTATTGGACGAAGAGGGAGGGCATAGTATATAATGTATAATAAGTAGGCACTGGCGCCATACTGAAGTCATGGCCTATAATTATCACTGATGCCACATAGGGGAAATAATATTTACAGTGTCAGTAGCGAGGTGTGTGATAGAAACACTCAAAGTCAAATTAATGTCATCGGGCATAAGGGACCTATGTTATTGGACGAAGGGGGAGGGCATAGTATATAATGTATAATAAGTAGGCACTGGCGCCATACTGAAATCATGGCCTATAATTAGCACTGATGCTATGTAGGGGGAAATAATATTTACAGTGTCAGAAGCGAGGTGTATGATAGAACACTCGAAGTTAACTTTGTGCGCAAATTTAAAATTATAGGCCCCATCTTCAGTATGGCGCTAATCCTTTTATAGTAAATGTAATACACTATGCCCCCCTTCATCCAATAACATAAGTCCCTTATGCCTGAGGACAATAATTTTACTTTGCATGTTTCTATCACACTCTTTGCTACTGACACTGTAAAAATCATGTCCCCTCCGTGCCAAAATTTACAGTTATAGGCCCCGTCTTCAGTATGGTGCTAATCCTTTTATAGTAAATGTTATACACTATGCCCCCCCTTCGTCCAATACATTAGTCCCTTATGCCTGAGGACAATAATTTTACTTTGCATGTTTCTATCACACTCTTTGCTACTGACACTGTAAAAATCATGTCCCCTCCGTGCCAAAATTTACAGTTATAGGCCCCGTCTTTAGTATGGTGCTAATCCTTTAATAGTAAATGTTATACACTATGCCCCCCTTCGTCCAATAACATTAGTCCCTTATGCCTGAGGACAATAATTTTGCTTTGCATGTTTCTATCACACTCTTTGCTACTGACACTGTAAAAATCATGTCCCCTCCGTGCCAAAATTTTAGTTATAGGCCCCGTCTTCAGTATGGCGCTAATCATTTATAGTAAACGTTATACACTATGCCCCCCTTCGTCCAATAACATTAGTCCCTCATGCCTGAGGACAATAATTTAACTTTGCATGTTTCTATCAAACTCTTTGCTACTGACACTGTGAATATCATGTCCCCTTCGTGCCAAAATTTAAAGTTATAGGCCCCGTCTTCAGTATGGCGCTAATCATTTATAGTAAACGTTATACACTATGCCCTTCTTCGTCCAATAACATTAGTCCCTTATGCCTGAGGACAATAATTTAACTTTGCATGTTTCTATCAAACTCTTTGCTACTGACACTGTAAAAATCATGTCCCTTCGTGCCAAAATTTACAGTTATAGGCCCCGTCTTCAGTATGGTGCTAATCCTTTTGTAGTAAATGTTATACACTATGCCCCCCCTTCGTCCAATAACATAAGTCCCTTATGCCTGAGGACAATAATTTTGCTTTGCATGTTTCTTTCACACTCTTTGCTACTGACACTGTAAAAATCATGTCCCCTCCGTGCCAAAATTTAAAGTTATAGGCCCCGTCTTCAGTATGGCGCTAATCCTTTTATAATAAATGTTATACACTATGCCCCCCCTTCGTCCAATAACATATGTCCCTTATGCCTGAGGACAATAATTTTACTTTGCATGTTTCTATCACACTCTTTGCTACTGACACTGTGAATATCATGTCCCCTTTGTGCAAAAATATAAAGTTATAGGCCCCGTCTTCAGTATGGCGCTAATCCTTTTATACTAAATGTTATACACTATGCCCCCCCTTCGTCCAATAACATAAGTCCCTTATGCCTGAGGACAATAAATTTACCTTGCATGTTTCTGTCACACTCTTTGCAACTGACACTGTGAATATCATGTCCCCTTCGTGCCAAAATTTAAAGTTATAGGCCCCGTCTTCAGTATGGTGCAATCCTTTTATAGTAAATGTTATACACTATGCCCCCCTTTCTTCCAATAACATTAGTCCCTTATGCCTGAGGACAATAATTTTACTTTGCATGTTTCTATCACACTCTTTGCTACTGACACTGTGAATATCATGTCCCCTTCGTGCCAAAATTTAAAGTTATAGGCCCCGTCTTCAGTATGGCGCTAATCATTTATAGTAAACGTTATACACTATGCCCCCCTTCGTCCAATAACATTAGTCCCTTATGCCTGAGGACAATAATTTAACTTTGCATGTTTCTATCAAACTCTTTGCTACTGACACTGTAAAAATCATGTCAACTTTGTGCGCAAATTTAAAGTTATAGGCCCCGTCTTCAGTATGGCGCTAATCCTTTTATAATAAATGTTATACACTATGCCCCCCCTTCGTCCAATAACATAAGTCCCTTATGCCTGAGGACAATAATTTTACTTTGCATGTTTCTGTCACACTCTTTGCTACTGACACTGTGAATATCATGTCCCCTTCGTGCCAAAATTTAAAGTTATAGGCCCCATCTTCAGTATGGCGCTACAGCCTGTACATTATAAATTCGACACAAAGCCTCCGCCCCAACCTTGGTCCCATAAAATCAGTCCTATATACCTGTGGACAATAATTTAACTTGGCATGTTTCTGTCATACTGTTCGCTAATGACAATGTGACTATCATGTCCCCCTTTGTGGCATCAGTGAACGTTATAAGCCCCACTTTCAGTATGCTACTAGAGCTTGTGTTGTATGGATTGTACGTAAAGCCCTCCCCTTCGTTCAATAACATAAGTCCCTTATGCCTGAGGACAAAAATTTAACTTTGCATGTTTCTATCAAACTCTTTGCTACTGCCACTGTGAATATCATATCCCCTTTGTGCAAAATTTAAAATTATAGGCCCCATCTTCAGTATGGCGCTAATCCTTTTATAGTAAATGTTATAGACCATGCCCCCCCCCTTCGTCCAATAACATAAGTTCCTTATGCCTGAGGACAATAATTTTACTTTGCATGTTTCTATCACATCTTTGCTACTGACACTGTAAAATCATGTCCCCTCCGTGCCAAAATTTAAAGTTATAGGCCCCGTCTTCAGTATGGCGCTAATCCTTTTATAATAAATGTTATACACTATGCCCCCCCTTCGTCCAATAACATATGTCCCTTATGCCTGAGGACAATAATTTTACTTTGCATGTTTCTATCACTCTTTGCTACTGACACTGTGAATATCATGTCCCCTTTGTACCAAAATATAAAGTTATAGGCCATGTCTTCAGTATGGCGCTAATCCTTTTATACTAAATGTTATACACTATGCCCCCCCCCTTCGTCAATAACATAAGTCCCTTATGCCTGAGGACAATAAATTTACCTTGCATGTTTCTGTCACATTCTTTGCAACTGACACTGTGAATATCATGTCCCTTCGTGCCAAAATTTAAAGTTATAGGCCCCGTCTTCAGTATGGGCTAATCCTTTTATAGTAAATGTTATACACTATGCCCCCCTTTCTTCCAATAACATTAGTCCCTTATGCCTGAGGACAATAATTTTACTTTGCATGTTTCTATCACACTCTTTGCTACTGACACTGTGAATATCATGTCCCCTTCTTGCCAAAATTTAAAGTAATAGGCCCCGTCTTCAGTATGGCGCTAATCATTTATAGTAAACGTTATACACTATGCCCCCCTTCGTCCAATAACATTAGTCCCTTATGCCTGAGGACAATAATTTAACTTTGCATGTTTCTATCAAACTCTTTGCTACTGACACTGTAAAAATCATGTCAACTTTGTGCGCAAATTTAAAGTTATAGGCCCCGTCTTCAGTATGGCGCTAATCCTTTTATAATAAATGTTATACACTATGCCCCCCCTTCGTCCAATAACATAAGTCCCTTATGCCTGAGGACAATAATTTTACTTTGCATGTTTCTATCACACTCTTTGCTACTGACACTGTGAATATCATGTCCCCTTCGTGCCAAAATTTAAAGTTATAGGCCCCGTCTTCAGTATGGCGCTACAGCCTGTACATTATAAATTCGACACAAAGCCTCCGCCCCAACCTTGGTCCCATAAAATCAGTCCTATATACCTGTGGACAATAATTTAACTTGGCATTATTCTGTCACACTGTTCGCTAATGACAATGTGAATATCATGTCCCCCTTCGTGACATCAGTGAACGTTATAAGCCCACTTTCAGTATGCTACTAGAGCTTGTGTTGTATGGATTGTACGTAAAGCCCTCCCCTTCGTTCAATAACATAAGTCCCTTATGCCCGAGGACAATAATTTAACTTTGCATGTTTCTATCAAACTCTTTGCTACTGACACTGTGAATATCATGTCCCCTTGGAGCCAAAATTTCAAGTTATAGGCCCGTCTTCAGTATGGCGCTAATCTTTTTATAGTAACCGTTATACACTATGCCCCCATTCGTCCAATAACATAAGTCCCTTATGCCTGAGGACAATAATTTTACTGTGCATGTTTCTAGCAATCTCTTTGCTACTGACACTGTGAATATCATATCCCCTTTGTGCAAAATTTAAAATTATAGGCCCCATCTTCAGTATGGCGCTAATCCTTTTATAGTAAATGTTATAGACCATGCCCCCCCCTTCGTCCAATAACATAAGTCCCTTATGCCTGAGGACAATAATTTTACTTTGCATGTTTCTATCACACTCTTTGCTACTGACACTGTAAATATCATGTCCCCTTCGTGCCAAAATTTAAAGCTATAGGCACCGTCTTCAGTATGGTGCTAATCCTTTTATAGTAAATGTTATACACTATGCCCCCCCTTTCTTCCAATAACATTAGTCCCTTATGCCTGAGGACAATAATTTTACTTTGCATGTTTCTATCACACTCTTTGCTACTGACACTGTAAAAATCATGTCCCCTCCGTGCCAAAATTTAAAGTTATAGGCCCCGTCTTCAGTATGGCGCTAATCATTTATAGTAAACGTTATACACTATGCCCCCCTTCATCCAATAACATTAGTCCCTTATGCCTGAGGACAATAATTTAACTTTGCCTGTTTCTATGAAACTCTTTGCTACTGACACTGTAAAAATCATGTCAACTTTGTGCGCAAATTTAAAGTTATAGGCCTCGTCTTCAGTATGGCGCTAATCCTTTTATAATAAATGTTATACACTATGCCCCCCCTTCGTCCAATAACATATGTCCCTTATGCCTGAGGACAATAATTTTACTTTGCATGTTTCTATCATACTCTTTGCTACTGACACTGTGAATATCATGTCCCCTTCGTGCCAAAATTTAAAGTTATAGGCCCCGTCTTCAGTATGGCGCTAATCCTTTTATAATAAATGTTATACACTATGCCCCCCTTCGTCCAATAACATAAGTCCCTTATGCCTGAGGACAATAATTTTACTTTGCATGTTTCTGTCACACTCTTTGCTACTGACACTGTGAATATCATGTCCCCTTCGTGCCAAAATTTAAAGTTATAGGCCCCGTCTTCAGTATGGCGCTAATCCTTTTATAGTAAATGTTATACACTATGCCCCCCCCTTCATCCAATAACATAAGTCCCTTATGCCTGAGGACAATAATTTTACTTTGCATGTTTCTATCACACTCTTTGCTACTGACACTGTAAAAATCATGTCCCTTCGTGCCAAAATTTACAGTTATAGGCCCCGTCTTCAGTATGGTGCTAATCGTTTTATAGTAAATGTTATACACTATGCCCCCCCCTTCGTCCAATAACATTAGTCCCTTATGCCTGACGACAATAATTTTACTTTGCATGTTTCTATCACACTCTTTGCTACTGACACTGTAAAAATCATGTCCCCTCCGTGCCAAAATTTAAAGTTATAGGCCCCGTCTTCAGTATGGCGCTAATCATTTATAGTAAACGTTATACACTATGCCCCCCTTCGTCCAATAACATTAGTCCCTCATGCCTAAGGACAATAATTTAACTTTGCATGTTTCTATCAACTCTTTGCTACTGACACTGTGAATATCATGTCCCCTTCGTGCCAAATTTAAAGTTATAGGCCCCGTCTTCAGTATGGCGCTAATCATTTATAGTAAACGTTATACACTATGCCCCTCTTCGTCCAATAACATAAGTCCCTTATGCCTGAGGACAATAATTTAACTTTGCATGTTTCTATCAAACTCTTTGCTACTGACACTGTAAAATCATGTCAACTTTGTGCGCAAATTTAAAATTATAGGCCCCGTCTTCAGTATGGCGCTAATCCTTTTATAGTAAATGTCATACACTATGCCCCCCTTCATCCAATAACATAAGTCCCTTATGCCTGAGGACAATAATTTTACTTTGCATGTTTCTACCACACTCTTTGCTACTGACACTGTGAATATCATGTCCCCTTCATGCCAAAATTTACAGTTATAGGCCCCGTCTTCAGTATGGTGCTAATCCTTTTGTAGTAAATGTTATACACTATGCCCCCCCCTTCGTCCAATAACATAAGTCCCTTATGCCTGAGGACAATAATTTTGCTTGCATGTTTCTATCACACTCTTTGCTACTGACACTGTAAAAATCATGTCCCCTCCGTGCCAAAATTTAAAGTTATAGGCCCCGTCTTCAGTATGGCGCTAATCCTTTTATAATAAATGTTATACACTATGCCCCCCCTTTGTCCAATAACATAAGTCCCTTATGCCTGAGGACAATAATTTTACTTTGCATGTTTCTATCACACTCTTTGCTACTGACACTGTGAATATCATGTCCCCTTCGTGCCAAAATTTAAAGTTATAGGCCCCGTCTTCAGTATGGCGCTAATCCTTTTATAATAAATGTTATACACTATGCCCCCCCTTCGTCCAATAACATAAGTCCCTTATGCCTGAGGACAATAATTTAACTTTGCATGTTTCTATCACACTCTTTGCTACTGACACTGTGAATATCATGTCCCCTTCGTGCCAACATTTAAAGTTATAGGCCCCGTCTTCAGTATGGTGCTAATCTTATATTATAGTAAACGTTATACACTATGCCCCCCTTTCTTCCAATAACATTAGTCCCTTATGCCTGAGGACAATAATTTTACTTTTCATGTTTCTATCACACTCTTTGCTACTGACACTGTAAAATCATGTCCCCTCCGTGCCAAAATTTAAAGTTATAGGCCCCGTCTTCAGTATGGCGCTATCATTTATAGTAAACGTTATACACTATGCCCCCCCTTCGTCCAATAACATTAGTCCCTTATGCCTGAGGACAATAATTTAACTTTGCATGTTTCTATCAAACTCTTTGCTACTGACACTGTAAAAATCATGTCAACTTTGTGCGCAAATTTAAAATTATAGGCCTTGTCTTCAGTATGGCGCTAATCCTTTTATAATAAATGTTATACACTATGCCCCCCCCCTTCGTCCAATAACATAAGTCCCTTATGCCTGAGGACAATAATTTTACTTTGCATGTTTCTGTCACACTCTTTGCTACTGACACTGTGAATATCATGTCCCCTTCGTGCCAAAATTTAAAGTTATAGGCCCCATCTTCAGTATGGCGCTACAGCCTGTACATTATAAATTCGACACAAAGCCTCCGCCCCAACCTTGGTCCCATAAAATCAGTCCTATATACCTGTGGACAATAATTTAACTTGGCATGTTTCTGTCATACTGTTCGCTAATGACAATGTGACTATCATGTCCCCCTTTGTGGCATCAGTGAACGTTATAAGCCCCACTTCAGTATGCTACTAGAGCTTGTGTTGTATGGATTGTACGTAAAGCCCTCCCCTTCGTTCAATACATAAGTCCCTTATGCCTGAGGACAAAAATTTAACTTTGCATGTTTCTATCAAACTCTTTGCTACTGCCACTGTGAATATCATATCCCCTTTGTGCAAAATTTAAAGTTATAGGCCCCATCTTCAGTATGGCGCTAATCCTTTTATAGTAAATGTTTTAGACCATGCCCCCCCCCTTCGTCCAATAACATAAGTTCCTTATGCCTGAGGACAATAATTTTACTTTGCATGTTTCTATCACACTCTTTGCTACTGACACTGTAAAAATCATGTCCCCTCCGTGCCAAAATTTAAAGTTATAGGCCCCGTCTTCAGTATGGCGCTAATCCTTTTATATAAATGTTATACACTATGCCCCCCCTTCGTCCAATAACATATGTCCCTTATGCCTGAGGACAATAATTTTACTTTGCATGTTTCTATCACACTCTTTGCTACTGACACTGTGAATATCATGTCCCCTTTGTGCCAAAATATAAAGTTATAGGCCCGTCTTCAGTATGGCGCTAATCCTTTTTATAATAAATGTTATACACTATGCCCCCCCCCCCCTTCGTCCAATAACATAAGTCCCTTATGCCTGAGGACAATAAATTTACCTTGCATGTTTCTGTCACATTCTTTGCAACTGACACTGTGAATATCATGTCCCCTTCGTGCCAAAATTTAAAGTTATAGGCCCCGTCTTCAGTATGGTGCTAATCCTTTTATAGTAAATGTTATACACTATGCCCCCCTTTCTTCCAATAACATTAGTCCCTTATGCCTGAGGACAATAATTTTACTTTGCATGTTTCTATCACACTCTTTGCTACTGACACTGTAAAAATCATGTCCCCTCCGTGCCAAAATTTAAAGTTATAGGCCCCGTCTTCAGTATGGCGCTAATCATTTATAGTAAACGTTATACACTATGCCCCCCTTCGTCCAATAACATTAGTCCCTTATGCCTGAGGACAATAATTTTAACTTTGCATGTTTCTATGAAACTCTTTGCTACTGACACTGTAAAAATCATGTCAACTTTGTGCGCAAATTTAAAGTTATAGGCCCCGACTTCAGTATGGCGCTAATCCTTTTATAATAAATGTTATACACTATGCCCCCCCCTTCGTCCAATAACATAAGTCCCTTATGCCTGAGGACAATAATTTTACTTTGCATGTTTCTGTCACACTCTTTGCTACTGACACTGTGAATATCATGTCCCCTTCGTGCCAAAATTTAAAGTTATAGGCCCCATCTTCAGTATGGCGCTACAGCCTGTACATTATAAATTCGACACAAAGCCTCCGCCCCAACTTGGTCCCATAAAATCAGTCCTATATACCTGTGGACAATAATTTAACTTGGCATGTTTCTGTCACACTGTTCGCTAATGACAATGTGACTATCATGTCCCCCTTTGTGGCATCAGTGAACGTTATAAGCCCCACTTTCAGTATGCTACTAGAGCTTGTGTTGTATGGATTGTACGTAAAGCCCTCCCCTTCGTCAATAACATAAGTCCCTTATGCCTGAGGACAAAAATTTAACTTTGCATGTTTCTATCAAACTCTTTGCTACTGCCACTGTAAATATCATGTCCCCTTTGTGCCAAAATTAAAGTTATAGG
This sequence comes from Ptychodera flava, assembly GCF_041260155.1. Lineage (NCBI taxonomy): Eukaryota > Metazoa > Hemichordata > Enteropneusta > Ptychoderidae > Ptychodera > Ptychodera flava. Next base: position 37,729,480 of record NC_091930.1, read on the forward strand.
CCCCGTCTTCAGTATGGCGCTAATCCTTTTATAGTAAACGTTATACACTATTTCCCCCTTCGTCCAATAACATTAGTCCCTTATGCCGAGGACAATAATTTTACTGTGCATGTTTCTAGCAATCTCTTTGCTACTGACACTGTGAATATCATATCCCCTTGTGCAAAAATTTAAAATTATAGGCCCCATCTTCAGTATGGCGCTAATCCTTTTATAGTAAATGTTATAGACCATGCCCCCCCCTTCGTCCAATAACATAAGTCCCTTATGCCTGAGGACAATAATTTTACTTTGCATGTTTCTATCACACTCTTTGCTACTGACACTGTGAATATCATGTTCCCTTCGTGCCAACATTTAAAGTTATAGGCACCGTCTTCAGTATGGTGCTAATCCTTTTATGTAAATGTTATACACTATGCCCCCCTTTCTTCCAATAACATTAGTCCCTTATGCCTGAGGACAATAATTTTACTTTGCATGTTTCTATCACACTCTTTGCTACTGACACTGTAAAATCATGTCCCCTCCGTGCCAAAATTTAAAGTTATAGGCACCGTCTTCAGTATGGCGCTAATCATTTATAGTAAACGTTATACACTATGCCCCCCTTCATCCAATAACATTAGTCCCTTATGCCTGAGGACAATAATTTAACTTTGCCTGTTTCTATGAAACTCTTTGCTACTGACACTGTAAAAATCATGTCAACTTTGTGCGAAAATTTAAAGTTATAGGCCCCGTCTTCAGTATGGCGCTAATCCTTTTATAATAAATGTTATACACTATGCCCCCCCTTCGTCCAATAACATAAGTCCCTTATGCCTGAGGACAATAATTTTACTTTGCATGTTTCTATCACACTCTTTGCTACTGACACTGTGAATATCATGTCCCCTTCGTGCCAAAATTTAAAGTTATAGGCCCCGTCTTCAGTATGGCGCTAATCCTTTTATAATAAATGTTATACACTATGCCCCCCTTCGTCCAATAACATAAGTCCCTTATGCCTGAGGACCATAATTTTACTTTGCATGTTTCTGTCACACTCTTTGCTACTGACACTGTGAATATCATGTCCCCTTCATGCCAAAATTTAAAGTTATAGGCCCCATCTTCAGTATAGTTCTAATCCTTTTATAGTAAATGTAATACACTATGCCCCCCTTCATCCAATAACATACGTCCCTTATGCCTGAGGACAATAATTTTACTTTGCATGTTTCTATCACACTCTTTGCTACTGACACTGTAAAATCATGTCCCCTTCGTGCCAAAATTTACAGTTATAGGCCCCGTCTTCAGTATGGTGCTAATCGTTTTATAGTAAATGTTATACACTATGCCCCCCCCTTCGTCCAATAACATTAGTCCCTTATGCCTGACGACAATAATTTACTTTGCATGTTTCTATCACACTCTTTGCTACTGACACTGTAAAAATCATGTCCCCTCCGTGCCAAAATTTAAAGTTATAGGCCCCGTCTTCAGTATGGCGCTAATCATTTATAGTAAACGTTATACACTATGCCCCCCTTCGTCCAATAACATTAGTCCCTCATGCCTAAGGACAATAATTTACTTTGCATGTTTCTATCAAACTCTTTGCTACTGACACTGTGAATATCATGTCCCCTTCGTACCAAAATTTAAAGTTATAGGCCCCGTCTTCAGTATGGCGCTAATCATTTATAGTAACGTTATACACTATGCCCTCCTTCGTCCAATAACATAAGTCCCTTATGCCTGAGGACAATAATTTAACTTTGCATGTTTCTATCAAACTCTTTGCTACTGACACTGTAAAATCATGTCAACTTTGTGCGCAAATTTAAATTATAGGCCCCGTCTTCAGTATGGCGCTAATCCTTTTATAGTAAATGCATACACTATGCCCCCCTTCATCCAATAACATAAGTCCCTTATGCCTGAGGACAATATTTTACTTTGCATATTTCTACCACACTCTTTGCTACTGACACTGTGAATATCATGTCCCCTTCATGCCAAAATTTACAGTTATAGGCCCCGTCTTCAGTATGGTGCTAATCCTTTTGTAGCAAATGTTATACACTATGCCCCCCCCTTCGTCCAATAACATAAGTCCCTTATGCCTGAGGACAATATTTTGCTTTGCATGTTTCTATCACACTCTTTGCTACTGACACTGTAAAAATCACGTCCCCTCCGTGCAAAAATTTAAAGTTATAGGCCCCGTCTTCAGTATGGCGCTAATCCTTTTATAATAAATGTTATACACTATGCCCCCCCTTCGTCCAATAACATAAGTCCCTTATGCCTGAGGACAATAATTTAACTTTGCATGTTTCTATCACACTCTTTGCTACTGACACTGTGAATATCATGTCCCCTTCGTGCCATAATTTAAAGTTATAGGCCCCGTCTTCAGTATGGTGCTAATCCTTTTATAGTAAATGTTATACACTATGCCTCCCCCCTTCGTCCAATAACATAAGTCCCTTATGCCTGAGGACAATAATTTTACTTTGCATGTTTCTGTCACACTCTTTGCTACTGACACTGTGAATATCATGTCCCCTTCGTGCCAACATTTAAAGTTATAGGCCCCGTCTTCAGTATGGTGCTAATCATTTATAGTAAACGTTATACACTATGCCCCCCCCTTTCTTCCAATAACATTAGTCCCTTATGCCTGAGGACAATAATTTTACTTTTCATGTTTCTATCACACTCTTTGCTACTGACACTGTAAAAATCATGTCCCCTCCGTGCCAAAATTTAAAGTTATAGGCCCCGTCTTCAGTATGGCGCTAATCATTTATAGTAAACGTTATACACTATGCCCCCCCTTCGTCCAATAACATTAGTCCCTTATGCCTGAGGACAATAATTTAACTTTGCATGTTTCTATGAAACTCTTTGCTACTGACACTGTAAAAATCATGTCAACTTTGTGCGCAAATTTAAAGTTATAGGCCTCGTCTTCAGTATGGCGCTAATCCTTTTATAATAAATGTTATACACTATGCCCCCCCCCTTCGTCCAATAACATATGTCCCTTATGCCTGAGGACAATAATTTTACTTTGCATGTTTCTATCACACTCTTTGCTACTGACACTCTGAATATCATGTCCCCTTCGTGCCAAAATTTAAAGTTATAGGTCCCCGTCTTCAGTATGGCGCTAATCCTTTTATAATAAATGTTATACACTATGCCCCCCCCCTTCGTCCAATAACACAAGTCCCTTATGCCTGAGGACAATAATTTTACTTTGCATGTTTCTGTCACACTCTTTGCTACTGACACTGTGAATATCATGTCCCCTTCGTGCCAAAATTTAAAGTTATAGGCCCCATCTTCAGTATGGCGCTACAGCCTGTACATTATAAATTCTACACAAAGCCTCCGCCCCAACCTTGGTCCCATAAAATCAGTCCCATATACCTGTGGACAATAATTTAACTTGGCATGTTTCTGTCACACTGTTCGCTAATGACAATGTGACTATCATGTCCCCCTTTTTGGCATCAGTGAACGTTATAAGCCCCACTTTCAGTATGCTACTAGAGCTTGTGTTGTATGGATTGTACGTAAAGCCCTCCCCTTCGTTCAATAACATAAGTCCTTATGCCTGAGGACAAAAATTTAACTTTGCATGTTTCTATCAAACTCTTTGCTACTGCCACTGTAAATATCATGTCCCCTTTGTGCCAAAATTTAAAGTTATAGGCCCCGTCTTCAGTATGGCGCTAATCCTTTTATAGTAAACGTTATACACTATTTCCCCCTTCGTCCAATAACATTAGTCCCTTATGCCCGAGGACAATAATTTTACTGTGCATGTTTCTATCAAACTCTTTGCTACTGCCACTGTAAATATCATGTCCCCTTTGTGCCAAAATTTAAAGTTATAGGCCCCGTCTTCAGTATGGCGCTAATCCTTTTATAGTAAACGTTATACACTATTCCCCCTTCGTCCAATAACATTAGTCCCTTATGCCCGAGGACAATAATTTTACTGTGCATGTTTCTAGCAATCTCTTTGCTACTGACACTGTGAATATCATATCCCCTTTATGCAAAAATTTAAAATTATAGGCCCCATCTTCAGTATGGCGCTAATCCTTTTATAGTAATGTTATACACTATGCCCCCCCCTTCGTCCAATAACATAAGTCCCTTATGCCTGAGGACAATAATTTAACTTTGCATGTCTCTATCACACTCTTTGCTACTGACACTGTGAATATCATGTCCCCTTCGTGCCATAATTTAAAGTTATAGGCCCCGTCTTCAGTATGGTGCTAATCCTTTTATAGTAAATGTTATACACTATGCCTCCCCCCTTCGTCCAATAACATTAGTCCCTTATGCCTGAGGACAATAATTTAACTTTGCATGTTTCTATCACACTCTTTGCTACTGACACTGTAAAAATCATGTCCCCTCCGTGCCAAAATTTAAAGTTATAGGCCCCGTCTTCAGTATGGCGCTAATCTTATATAATAGTAAACGTTATACACTATGCCCCCCTTCGTCCAATAACATTAGTCCCTTATGCCTGAGGACAATAATTTAACTTTGCATGTTTCTATGAAACGCTTTGCTACTGACACTGTAAAAATCATGTCAACTTTGTGCGCAAATTTAAAATTATAGGCCTTGTCTTCAGTATGGCGCTAATCCTTTTATAATAAATGTTATACACTATGCCCCCCTCGTCCAATAACATATGTCCCTTATGCCTGAGGACAATAATTTTACTTTGCATGTTTCTATCATACTCTTTGCTACTGACACTGTGAATATCATGTCCCCTTCGTGCCAAAATTTAAAGTTATAGGCCCATCTTCAGTATGGCGCTAATCCTTTTATAATAAATGTTATACACTATGCCCCCCCTTCGTCCAATAACATAAGTCCCTTATGCCTGAGGACAATAATTTTACTTTCTATGTTTCTGTCACACTCTTTGCTACTGACACTGTGAATATCATGTCCCCTTCGTGCCAAAATTTAAAGTTATAGGTCCCATCTTCAGTATGGCGCTACAGCCTGTACATTATAAATTCGACACAAAGCCTCCGCCCATGCCTTGGTCCCATAAAATCAGTCCCATATACCTGAGGACAATAATTTAACTTGGCATGTTTCTGTCACCCTGTTCGCTAATGACAATGTGACTTTCATGTCCCCCTTTGTGGCATCAGTGAACGTTATAAGCCCCACTTTCAGTATGCTACTAGAGCTTGTGTTGTATGGATTGTACGTAAAGCCCTCCCCTTCGTTCAATAACATAAGTCCCTTATGCCTGAGGACAAAAATTTAACTTTGCATGTTTCTATCAAACTCTTTGCTACTGACACTGTAAATATCATGTCCCCTTCGTGCCAAAATTTAAAGTTATAGGCCCCGTCTTCAGTATGGCGCTAATCCTTTTATAGTAAACGTTATACACTATTCCCCCTTCGTCCAATAACATTAGTCCCTTATGCCCGAGGACAATAATTTTACTGTGCATGTTTCTAGCAATCTCTTTGCTACTGACACTGTGAATATCATATCCCCTTTGTGCAAAAATTTAAAATTATAGGCCCCGTCTTCAGTATGGCGCTAATCCTTTTATAGTAAATGTTATACACTATGCCCCCCCCCTTCGTCCAATAACATAAGTCCCTTATGCCTGAGGACAATAATTTAACTTTGCATGTTTCTATCAAACTCTTTGCTACTGACACTGTGAATATCATGTTCCCTTCGTGCCAACATTTAAAGTAATAGGCCCCGTCTTCAGTATGGCGTTAATCTTATATAATAGTAAACGTTATACACTATGTCCCCTTCGTCCAATAACATTAGTCCCTTATGCCCGAGGACAATAATTTTACTGTGCATGTTTCTAGCAATCTCTTTGCTACTGACACTGTGAATATCATATCCCCTTTGTGCAAAAATTTAAAATTATAGACCCCGTCTTCAGTATGGCGCTAATCCTTTTATAGTAAATGTTATACACTATGCCCCCCCCCCTTCGTCCAATAACATAAGTCCCTTATGCCTGAGGACAATAATTTTACTTTGCATGTTTCTGTCACACTCTTTGCTACTGACACTGTGAATATCATGTTCCTTCGTGCCAACATTTAAAGTAATAGGCCCCGTCTTCAGTATGGTGCTAATCTTATATAATAGTAAACGTTATACACTATGCCCCCCTTCGTCCAATAACATAAGTCCCTTATGCCTGAGGACAATAATTTAACTTTGCATGTTTATATCAAACTCTTCGCTACTGACACTGTGAATATCATGTCCCCTTGGTGGCAAAATTTAAAGTTATAGGCCCTGTCTTCAGTTTTGCGCTAATGCCTTCATATTATACGTTATAAATTATGCCCCCTCTTCGTCCAATAACATGGGTCCCTTATGCCTGAGGACACTTTTTCATTTTTGTATATTGTTATGAATGTGTTTTCTACTGACACTGACAATATCATGTCTTCCTTTCGCTGCAAAATTTAAAGTTATAGGCCCCGTCTTCAGTATGGCACTAATGCCTCTATATTAAACATAACGCACAAAGCCCTCCCCTTTTGTTCATGCATTTAAGTCCCTGAAGCGTGAGAACAATATTTCATTTTTACATGCTTTTCTCAAAGTGTTTCTTCTATTACTATGAATATCTTGTCACCTTCAGGCCATCAGTGATAGTTATGGGCCCCGATCAGTATGATGCTGGTACTTGTATATTGCACTGTACCAAAGCCCTTCCCTTCGGCCAATAGAAACGTACTGTAAGTGTAAGGATAATTTTTCTTTTTTGCATATTGTTGTGAAATTAGTCTCTTCTAAGACGGTGAATATCATGTCCCCTTTAAGGTATCAGTGGTAGTTATAGACCCCATCAGATTAGTGCCAGTGCATAAAGCCCCCTCCTCCTTGGTCTACTAACATAAGTCCCTTAAGCGTGTGGGTAATATTTCACTTTTGCATATTTTAATCAAAGCCAGGACAATATTTCATTTTTGCATGGTGTTGTCAAAGTTGTATGTACTTACAATGTGAATATCATAGCCCTTCGTATTCCCCCTTCCCCCTTCGTTTTAGTTTTTCCCGTCTTTTTGCCGAGTTGTTGTATTCAGTTTTGACCCAGTGTGAATTTTGCACTAATGGAACATCCTGATCATCCCTGATAACGATTTTCTTCATTATTTATAATTCCTAGCTCTCATCTACACTGCTTTTTAGTTAAAACATCTAATCATCATATATAGTCACGCCAACATATTGGCTTTTAGTGACAAAGATTGACTTGTTTCTGAGCACAAAATAATCTGTGAACAATTGCAAATTCAGGGAGCTTCAGTTTGAGTAAGTTGTGCTCAGTTTTTCTTGGAGCGACTGTGCACCATGTTAAGTAGGTCGTCGTCACGTTTGTTTTATTTGTTCACTTAAGCTAAAACATTTTTGCAGTGAGGTTCGAGGCCTAAATCGATAAAAACAAGTACATCTCAGAGCGACGTTTTCGTATGTCCCTATTCAAGCCCTGGCGGTACATCTACAACTGAGAACCTACATCGAAAGTGGGGAAAGTGCTGCTGCAAAGCTTTATTTCTTTTCTGGCGAGAATGTTTGTAAGGTCTGCGCAGTGAATGGAGAATATCCAGTAAAATTACTTATGGGAATTTCTTTGTCCTCGAGGACGATGAGAATTCTTAACGATTTCGTGTCGACTGACCAGTCTTGCTGGTGAGAATCCGATATGGTTGTATTTGGTTCTCACAAATGCCTACCATTCTCACTCTAGACGTCGGTTATCTGCTAAATTCCATTACACGTCAAATTGTATCTTGTCCTATGGTGCCCGTGCATCCTTAATTATTTTTTTTCAAATTAATCGTCTAAAGCACAAACAGAGTGTTGCTCGTGTATGCACTGTACGTAAATGTGTGTATACATGTACTTACCTGCATGGACTCCACAGCTGGCCAGAAGCAGGGAGAGTATAATCAAGGCTGGATATATCATGATTCTTACATTGTAGTTGCACAACTTTGCAGGAGAGAAAGCTCATTCGACGTTCATCCAGGCAGTAATGAGAGACGGTACAGCTGAATCAGAATTTAATAAGCTTTTCCTTTTTGTAGTCTTCACTCTTAAACGCCTACATACACACTTTTATTTTCGAGTCGTGATGAATATATTCTTTATTATACTATCCCTTCAAGTGACTGTGTTTACTATGCTAAAAATTACCGACAATATTATTAATCTAATTAAAGTAAATATTAGAGCTTCCAAGGAATAAATTATTCACGTATTAAAGTATGATGGTCGTATCTATCGATGAGTTCTTAATGTGGTGCCAGGAGCTCATTGCAGGCAACAGAGACCTAGTTGCGTTTCTCGTTATAAGATTAACCCTCACGAGTCATTTATTATTACATCATTCAGCGGTCGACCATGCGAAGGTTTCCAAACAGTCTGAAGGAGTGTTAACTTAAAAAATGTATAAGATTAATCATAAAATTGGGTGCTCACTGTATAATGAAAAACTAAAGAAAGCAAACCCTCATATAATAATGCTTTCAATGTTATTTGTAATATACATGGTAGATAAACTATGATTGGTGTATTCTTCCCTAGGGATATTAAAACAGTCATAGTGATTAATCAGATAATGAGATGTTTTTAACGGTTTGAGAAATTGCAACACCGTGTCGACATGCCTTGCGTTCCCATGGGCAAGCGGCCAGGAAGGTCTGTGCCTGCGCCCCGGGTCTCTGCTGACTTATTCAACCTAGTAAAATGGAAGAAATCAGCCAAAAATGTCGGCAAAATAAACATTGTTTTGGTCAGATTGAAAAATGGAACCAGAAAAAGAGGGGCAAGTGACTACTGCACCACGTCGGCAGCTGCCGGCAGTCTTCGTCGATAGCCCAGTGAGGTTTTTTATCGATTGGTAATGGCAAGAAGTTGAATCATAGACCCTCGAGAAAACGAAGGTCTGTTGAATCTACCAGTGCAGTGTCACTAACAACATGTCTTGTTTGCTACCCCAGCCATTTTACCTCGTCTCACTAGTCTCATTGATATCCTGAGCAAGCAATTCGGGCGTTAAGCGATTTTGATGACTACTCAATCCAAAGTTTTAAGTCCATTTCTGATCGGCAAGTCCATTTCTGATCGGAGTAGAAGACGAACTCAAACTTGATATGTGGCGAGTGCAGACGTAATTCAAAGTGGCGTATATAACGGCAGTTTCGTGTGATGATCAGCTTCACTAGCCAGCGGTGTTTGCTCGGGCAAGGACCTTAGTCGCATAATATGCAACGCCGACCAACCAACACCGTGCGGACCCCACGATTTGTAATGTGAACCAGGCCATAGTCCTTCCGAAAGGAAATAATTGATTATTCAATAGAGCTAACAAATCACTTAGATCCGTTAGCAAATGTAGAATCCTTCAGGTCACATAGGCATTTTTCGGAAACAAAGAAAAACTGCAGTCTCGATCATCAATGGTCATGGTCTTATTTACGACGCGTCGACGCGCTGACACATGGCTATGCAAGACCAGACTGAGGGGCAAGACAGTTGCCGATCTTCTGCAGTGGCAGATGATACTAAAGTGGGCAAAGCTTCAAATAAATATAACGTGCAGATATCTCGCCTTTTAAGATGAAAAATGTAACAACATGCAACGGGGAGAGGATTGCGGAAACGCTGCCAGGCACTCGGTGAACACAACCCGAACGGCGTATGTGGTCTTGACGCTCGATCGAACGTACACAGTAGGTGCATACGGCGCGACGCTGATGTATATATGGGTGAGAAAAATCAATCACACGATCTTTTGTAGAGCTGTACTTTATCATACTGGTATAGGTATATTTCCGAAACATTGTGACGCTACCAAGGTTAGGCAAACGCAAACCTTACAATGAATTATCATTATATATGTCAAGTTCTGTCATTTTGTCGACACCTCCCTTCCAACGTGCACTCTATCGAGACGACATCAATCTTGGCGGTACTTGTCATGTGCACAGCAGGAAATGCCAATGTTTTTGTTTTGAAGGTTTGTTTACAAAACAGCTTTTCTAGGCGGCCGCAACCTATCAAAATGAACGTGTTTGTGTACCGGGATTGGTGAGAGGCTTAGCTAAGGAGAGTACTTCAACATAGTATTGTCTATTTGCTTTAGTTAAATGGACAAAAGCAAACATTTCTTTTCTCTTGTAAATAGTGTACCATTGAACAACTGTTGTCCTTGACCTTACTACAGTACCAACTTCCAGAACGAAAAGTTTTGTTGAAAAAATATCGGTATTGGTCATCCCTGCAATTTCGTGTCAAAATCTGATCTACTGCCATTCATAGTCAAGTCTTAGCACGCCAAACTTACAGAACACACGTTCCAACAAAATAAATAAATATAATTTCCCATGAACGTAAACGAGTTGTATTTAAAATTTACTTTTGAATTGGATGTTAGCCTAGGCAAAGGAAACAAAATATTGTTCCTCGATTTTTTTTATTTGGCTTGGCGGGGCAAAGCAATGGATCTAGACGCGGCGAGCATTTTTAGCCCACAAACAAAATCTACGACTAGTAATTATAATCAGTTACTGATGGCCTAAAGTCTACTTGTTAGACACTGCCCTCCGGCAGCGTTGATGGAACAATTACTGAGCATTTCGACATGCTCCGAGAAGATAACCACGTAAACACACTGACGCTATTCAACTCACATGGGCGCAAAAAGTCGAGAGACTTAAAGTAAGTGGCCATCACCTACATCACCTGAATAATGTGATCGCGAAAGTAAACATTTGCCAAAATTTTCTGAAAGATATGTCCAAAATGGGTGAGTCAGACTCTATGATTACAAAGAACACTTTGTTTATTCTCCTTAGTCTTACTTATCAAAGCGTTTATGAAAAAGTATTTTGTTCGATAGGGGCTATCGGATGTACTAATCTCATGTTATAAGAGGGGTGTTGTCAGGGTAATGGTAGAGGAAACACAAAACTCAATGTGAAATCAAATCGGAAGGCGTGGAGTCAAGGAAGCTTGAGACAGCGATTTGCACCTTAAGATGACAGATTATCTTAAGGTAATTGGTTGACAACGACACACGACGCATAAATTCTCAACTTAATACAATTTATAAAAGAAAAATACCCTGCGCTCGTTTGCATGTACTCTGCCCATTCATTACTCTACTCTCAAAATATCAAGGAATAGAACACAGAGGACTGTCCATGTGATAAAGATACCAGCCTCATTAAAATGTATGTCGTTTAACGCTATGCAATACTCATTTTTGCTTTCTTTTGTTTGGGGCCATATAGTTTTTGTCTTAGACTACGGTTATATAGCCATGGAAAAACTTTGTATATATGAAATTACAATTATTATCACTTCTCACCGTCTCCCTTGTGTGATAGCTGGCAAGAGGTCGTCGGGATAGAGAGGCAGAGTAGCGGCTCACAGTCTTCAAAGATAACAACGTTTATTTCTTACAGTGATATGTTACATCCTGCCAGGTGTTGTCCCTTCTCTTAAATGCTTTTGTTCGTAAAGACACCTACTATATACACTCTATGCAGTGGTTATTTACAAACAGTTGAAATTCAAACTCGTCATAATTGTCTGTCCCAGATAATAACCTATTTATGGCTAAGGTACCCATAAATGGTCAAGTCCATAAACACCAGAACAATTATTTACATGTTTGATTGCTCATAGTTCGTATCGTTATTGTTTAATTTCTCATAGTCAGTATAAATATCGTATGTTGTTCACAATTCTGAACCTGATCATTGACCTTTATGCAGAATTGATGTCTAAGTGAATGACCTCTGCAACAGCATTCTCGACAACTGAAAAAGGAAATACTAGTTTGTTTTTAGTTTCACTTTCTTTGAAGTTACGTCTTTTATGTTTCTAAATAAGGTCATATTACTCATGTCATATTAGTGTTGCACCGGACATTTCAAACATCTTTTTTGGTTTTCTAATGTATACACGACTGATAACCCTTTGAAAACTAATTGTATTACATGTTCTTAGCGTTGTGTGTTTACATTTCAATAGACTATAGATGTAATCGTAAACATCCCGACAGACCTGCGTTTTAAAGCGTTCCAGTTCGCTCTACGTTGATGGTTTCAATAGGTATACATAAAAGGTAGACCCATGAAACAAAACATAAAAGTAAAAAAGTACGATCTCAGATACAACTGTCTGGAGGTACTGTTAAGACTGATCACAATAGTGGAAATGAATAAACATTGCTTGACAATAACAGACAAGAACAAGAAATCGACACAATGGCTGGCATTGTGCTACTATCTATTCTCGTAACGATTTCTCAAAAGTCTATAATCGATATCAAAATACAAATTTTACTATAACCCAAACGGGATTCGAACCCCCACACACTCACGGCAACATCGCCTAGCTGCTAGGCCTCACACAAAACCAGTCGAAATAGTTACAGCAAGAACAATGTATTAACATACATTCAAACGCTTTTTTGGCAGGTATCGCAAGCTGGTAGATAAATACAATATCTCTCTTCCACAAATGATTGCTGATGGCATCGGTGACATTGGGCCTTAGTTAGTGACCACTATCTATCTGACTTATAGATTGATATATGGCGGGTGCCACATGTGGGGCAGGATGCGCTTACTATTTTCGAAACACCTGATATCACTTCTTGGTCTTTTGGCCAGAGGTCCATATATCTTTCTTTCGGGAATATGACTTTGTTTGTGTACCGTCTATTTACTGTCTGTTCTGTACTGTTTTGTGTCTATGTTTACAACTATTGTCTTGTAAATTCTGACCTAGTGTTATTGGATTATGGATTGGTATGATTACTATACAACACTGGACTGAAGATGAATATGAATATGAAAAGGTAACTTGAACGTCTCAGAAGAAAGGAAAACCGTACACCTGCAGAGAAAACATGTCGTACATGAGCTCTGTAGGGATTTCTTGTGAGGCGCGGAACATACTACATTAAAGTATTGATCAACCTTCTCCGCCAGCATTATATATGAACTTGGGTTGCTGTTCAAAAAATACGTTCGTCTTTTAATTTCTGGTTTGTTAGCATTCTTTTTTCTTCTTTATTCCCCCTTGTGTGTTTGTATGTGTAATTGTGATATTTTGTACCCTTGTACAGCTATCTTTGTCATCTTTTCTGAGTAAAACACCTTTCTTATTTATCTATGGATTTTGGTATTTTGTTGTTTTTTTTGAGCAAGTTTTTTATGAACAAAATTTCATGTATGCATGCATAGTAAAACAATGAATTACAATTTCAAATTTGATCTTTAATGAAGGCATGAATAATGACCGTAATGGCGTTAGAAGTACTCGTCGTAGACTCCTCGTTCATGTTTTTTATGCAATCACCTTGGCTATTTGGTAAGAATTTGCGTTCACCAAGGTCGGAAGGTTTTGATGGAGAGATACAAGAGAAGCGGCTTCAAATAATATTCATTGTTTTTACTGATTCCCCAATTTGTACAAAATTACAAATTGGTTGAGAGAGTTGTTTTAAAAAAGGGTAAAGAGTAAACAATATGGACGCCATCTTTATCGCTTGCATTGTTATGAACTTCCTTTCATACTTTGATGATGAAATTGTTAGAAGCTAGTTACTCTATGAAGACATGAATACGTGTTTCTATCATTTTTGATAATCAGAGTGGATCGGCATCTCATGACGCTGTTTTGAGGGAAGACGTGCGATTTCAAAGCAAGCTGGCACACGGCATCGGCAAAGTCGTCGGGTGTGAGAGGGACAGCGCCGAAGAATTGGTCAAGTGTTTGCGCACCGTACCGGCTAAGACTTTTGAGGAAAATCATGACCCAGGAATGGTAACGACATCCATGCCATGGCAAAGACTATAATTTTCCCATCGGAAAAGTTTTTACACTTGAATTCTTTTGAGATTTGAACAAACATATATTATACAGAATCTGGCAGGGGAAAAGATAAGCTGATCGTATCATGGTTGTAGTAGACGGACTCCACGATCGTATGAATTCAACATTCTTGGAAATATAGCTCGTACGATTGCAAATCTCTCAAGCACAAGCTCTAATGTCTCTGTTCGATATTTATCGATCACTTCTTTTAATTGAGATGAGAAAACTGATCACAATATTGAGTGGATTGCATTTTATCATATCGCAATGTCCTTTATGTTTCATCGACAGGGTAAAATAAAAAATGCCACTGGACTTTAAATGGATGACCTGGTGATAGCATTACCACCTGTTGTTGATAATCATTTTATAAACGGTGTTGCAGACGATCTTTTCAGTCAGGGAGCATTTACCAAGACAGATGTCAACAACATGATCGGTACCAACGCCGACGAAGGCACGCTGTTCTTACCGATGGTCATGCCCCAGGCGGTGAACGACTCCGAGGCGTTCTTAGACAAAACAGTCTTCGAAGAAATTTACTCTGCCTTCTTGGGCCCTTTCAAGTACAATGCCGCTGTGCTTGACGCTGTCAAACTCATGTACGTCAACTGGGAGGAAGCGGACTCTGGTGACGCTAACTATTTCGAGGCTTACTCTCAAATGCAGGGCGACTACGCGTTCGTGTGCCCGTCGGACAAGTCGGCCCGCGCTTACTCAAAATTTGGCGCAAACGTGTATATGTACCACATGACCCACGTGCCGTCTACCTCTGTTTGGCCGCGCAAATGGTTGAAAGCTGCCCACGGGGAAGATATATCATTTGTATTCGGAGCACACTTCAGTCACGGTAAAGGCCCAGAGAATGTCACAATGGACCCAGAGGAAGTCGACATGTCATTTAAGGTCATGAAATACTGGACAAGCTTTGCTAATACCATAGGGAATTGCAACAAAGTCAGTCCCCAGGGGTAGGGGTGTCTTGTCTAAGGACAGGGTTCTTCCTGCTATGGTTTATTTTATTTAATATGTTTTACTATGATATATATTGCCAATAAAGAGTTATATTACCAACCTTTCTTTGCAGCTTTGGTGTCTTTGTCTTATGTTAGCGCTGGTTTTGTAGCGATTTCTTTTTCGTATTTACGTCCTTTGACAATCTTTAGCGAAGTTTCGTCACTGTGTTGCGTCTACTATCTTACCAGTTTGATTGCGTAATTCCTAAGGCAACAAGGGTAGTAATTTAGTCTACCGGTATTATCTGAGGAGTTTGAGTGCCTAATTTGCCAAAGTAAACGAGGTAAATTACTAATCTGTGGACGCAGTCACCAGATTATCACCGGATTAACTTTGACAAAGTCAACAACGTACGCACCAGCAAGATACCTTGCTGGTGCGTTCGTTGTTGACTTTGTCAAAGTTAATCCGGTGATAATCTGATGAGAGCGTCCACAGATTATTAATTTACCCTTGGTTACTTTGGCCATAGACCCTCGAGAAACGTTTCTCGATGGTCTATGCTTTGGCTAATTAGGCACCTAAACTCATCAGATAATAGACGCAGCATGTTGATAAAACGTATACGCAAGATTGTCAAGGGCAGTGCTAAGCTAAGACCGAAACACCAAAGGCTGGTAGAATATATCTTTATTAGCGATACAACGAAACACCTACCCCACCCTTGGGGACGGACATGTAGACAACCCCCTGTGCTAAAACCGGGTACGGCTGATTCAATTTATTGGGGGCCGAAGCCCTCTGGGGCTCAGGCCATATCGATTTCGCATTTTCAGTGACCTTTGACCTACCCTTTACTGCTGCATCTAAGCTATTGCCATGTCTCGTTCCAGCCGATACAAGAGTCCGATGGGGCTGGTGTCACTCGAACAATGTCAGTTATGGGACCAAATTGCAGCACGTAATTTTGGGGTAACTGTTGACCTTTGACCCTCACATCATACATCACTCATTAATTATGATCATATCTATTTCTGGGCTTGCCAATAAAGCCAGAGGTCTGATTTTTGGTATACATGTGTAAGTATGGAAACAAGTTTCTGTCACAAAGTGTCACGTGACCGATCACTTCCTGTACCTCATTAATTATGAGAAGTGAACTGGTCAAAGTCGAGTATCTCAGCAGTATACCTCAGCAGTATGACCTAAAGAAACTCTATGCAAGGTGTAGTGCTATTGCTATTATATCACCAGAGTATATTGAGATTCTGGCGTGGAACGTCTAAAACCGATTTTCGCTCAAGCTGAGAGCTCGCGCGTATGCCAGCCGAGGTATATCGCAAATATACCACGGTTCTTTTCGCATCTCGACCAGTCAGATCGCTGTATTTGCACCATCGATATACTGGTATAATATAACATCAATTATCACATCGGATCACAGAACCCTGCTTGAAATAAAATGGTCTCTTAAACGTTTATTGGTACGAATGATGAGAATTTAAATGTGTTACCTTACCTTACCAGTCTCTCATCGCAAAACGAAAACGTCTTTAATATACGAATCTCTTAAATAATGGGGGATGGGACGTATGAGCGCTGCTTTAGCATCGCGCTTTCAGACAGTATGATGGTGACAGGTTTCAAAATTGCTGATTTTAAAATAATCGCATCCCGAAAACTTGTTTACTCCTACCTCTGCTAACAATTTTCCCAGAAGTCCTCGGTCTTCTTTGACATCGCATTATTGAGTCGACATCTACAAAAACGATATGGTCTCTGTTGATGCCTGACTAAAGTCTTCATACTTTGCTGTCATAGGAATCCAAACCTGTCCGTCACTGATGACGGGAAATCATTCGGGGAGCATACCCGGATTAAGAACTGTCGCCGAGAATGGAAAACTAACGAGCATTAAAAGCCCAGGAGTGTGCTTTGTGGAACGACTTCCTACCTAAGCTTTTGAAACATACAGGTTTGTATAGACATACATTTTTGTCCAATAACAAGTGCCCTTACCTCCGACCTTTTTACGAGAGGTCTCAAGCTGCGGCTGCGGTGTTATCCAATTATACTTACACGACATTTCCTAGTGTGGAGTAAAGTGTGATATATGGTTTGGCTTGCTAACGGGTAGGCTACATGAAAAGGCATACATGTGATCGTATATGCCATGCCTGGATTGACCTTGTTATGCTTAATAATCCTCAACATGCAATGTTATTAGAATGTAGTTGTTCTAAATGGACACAGTAAATAATTATCGACACTCCATCAACTTATCAATGTATTATAACAATCGTTGCTGGTAATTATGAACCTATTTGGAGCAAGATAGAGTGAGAAAAATGAGAGGATAAGATTTATGTCAAGGTTTGTTCATCGGGGTAAGCTGACTTTAGGAATAACTTTACGAATCTCTCTCTCTCTCTCTCTCTCTCCTCTCTCTCTCTCTCTCTCTCTCTCTCTCTCTCTCTCTCTCTCTCTCTCTCTCTCTCTCTCTCCGTAGATGTCGATACAGTGTGTACAGCCCCCGATGAGGAAGATAGGAAGTACAAAGAAGAAAGCAATACGCCTTAAGCATCGTAGATATTTCTAAAATAACTGAAATAATCAATTTCCGATTTGATAATTAGATTTAATTATTCGTAGAAATGATTTGCTGCATATATAGATAACGAAGGGATTTAATCAAAGAAAAACGATGGCTGCATCTTTTGAAAAGGTTTTCATCACTTTTGTAATGTAAATTAATTACATTTAGAGTATTGGCACTTCCAGCACAAGGCATAAAAGGTAGCTACAAACAGATATGGGACTTTCACAATTCTTTATTTGTGTCAGTTGTAAAAGCCCAAACCCTAATGAAGTACACATATTTTCCGAAAGCCTTGATATTTGGAAATCCGATCGTACACAACACACAGTCATTATTTGCATAGTAGTCACGTGACAAGCGTTTTGTCGAACCTTCCAAAATCGGTTTTTTTTTTCCTCCCTAAGAGACTTCTGGTTGAAATTTATACATTGATAATCCTTTGCAATATCGTTCAAATCTGTGTCGCGATTTTTTTTCCGAGGTTATAGTTGTACATTCAAGTGAATGGCATCATACTTGTTGCAGTGTGGTGGCGCTGTTGACACTATCGCGATGGAAATGCTGATCCATTAGACGATGTTCAAAGTTGACTTTAAGAATAAAGTTTCCAGTAGTGTGAGACATTAAACAAGGGATGCATCATGAACTAAGATTGACAGTTAAATAGTATTGAAGTATAGAAGTGACATCATTTTGTTTCCTGTAATTACACATCGTCTGTTTTTCTCGGAACATCCGTTTGTGTATTTTTCTTTTGCGTCACTTATTCACAGTTATGTATAAGCTTACATTACACTTCATGTTCACAGTATGCATAATTTTTACCACAGTTTGAATAAACTCAAATTTAGACTCTAAAATGGTTTATGACTTAAATCACATTTAATTACGATAAATTTAACTTTAATGAAAATGCAGATCCGTTATCTTGTGATATTCAAAACATTTCTCATCTACGACGCTATGTCGACCTGCGACCCGTAACGTGTTTCCTGACTAGATAGACGCCATAACATGTTTAAAACGCCGGTCGTATCAACAGCATTTTATAAAGCTGGACAACTTTTATGAAAGTGAATTCATATTAATAGGGTCACGTCACAATGATATTTCTTAGGATCGATTCGATTCGTGATAACAGTATGCCAGTATATCAAACCTAATGCCCAATGCATCTCCTCACATAACTTAATATCTTACCACCCTGCCGTCTTTATCCTAATTTTATGATAGCGACATTACAAGCGGCCATATTCTTTTTTGTTCTATTTTATTTGTCTCTCTTTGCTGTAGTTGTTTCTTCTTCTTTGGAAAATTAACAAAGACATCGACGGGTACATTTATTGGGAGTTTCTACTTATTTCAGCGTCAATAATTTTAATTTGATGGCGAAGTTTGTGGAGTGGAGAAAACATGGTAACGGACGTTTCCACGAACTCGGAACCTCCATGCCGCACTTGCTCAACGTCACCGTGTAACTCTGACAGACTGGCAGAGCTTAATGACTGAGGGCAGGATAAATATTGATTGTTTTGAGTTCGGTAATTTGGGAGCATTGCTGTTGGTGGCTCGTGCGCCGAGCTTGACGTTGGTTGCCTTGGAGATTGGCAAATCTTGACGTGTTGATTTGTAGCTGTTTGAGGGCTTTGCTTGCAGGCGTTTTGTTCATACTTCTTATGGTTGGTCATTTCACACCGTCAGACACCCGGGACTGTGCGTCAGAATATTACTAATGCTTATCTTAGCGGACAATTTGTAATCGCCACTTTATATAACAATGGGTCAATTGAAGCAGAGCATTTCATCAGATGACGACCTGCCCTAGTTAAAAGGTCAGTGGGAGAGGTTCAAAGGTCAGAGGCGATTTCTTCGACTCTAAGGTATATCGTGTTGGGGTTTTGGAAAACCTTGCACAGAGAGTGAAGCCCTTCAACTGTGATTTAGACACACTCATGCTGTATTGTGTCATCGTTCCAGAAGTATAAAATCTGTTTCTGCAACAACGTGGTGCACGTTTGCTATTTCTTTTAATCTGGTCTGTCCTAGCTTACGATAAAGCCACGCAGTCAGTGACAGATAACGGAAAACTTCCAAAGGAAACTTCGAATAAATTCAAGACCTACACATTTATTTAGACCCTCCCGACTGTGCATATGAGACAGCTGAAAATATTTAAACACAATGGCATAAAGTAGATATAATCCTGATGAATTAGATTATCAGTGTCAAGTACGTATTACACACGACACACGGTCAGGATGTCGAATATTATTATCTGGATAAAATTGTCCATTGCGGGTTTTAACGCGGGTGACTTTTCATGTAGTGACTTTACAATAAGCAGTGCGGATGTTTCAAGATCTATTGATAGTCTTCCGAGTGGTAAAGCTGCCGATGCTGATGACCTCTCCTGTGAACATTACAAATATGCCAGCCAGAGACTTCATGTTATGCTAGCTCTTGCTCTTTCGGGTATGTTGTCGCATGGTTTTTTGCCGGACAATTTTATGAAAACTATCATTGTGCCATTAGTTAAAGACAAAACCGGCGATCTGACTAGCAAAGATAATTATCGACCTATCGCTCTAGCTACTGTATCATCGAAAATTCTTGAATCCGTCATACTTGAACGATTTAAGGCATATCTTACGACAGAAGACTTTCAATTCGGTTTCAAACATGGTCATTCAACTGACTTCTGTATTTATCTGCTTAAAGAATTGATTAATTATTACCATAAGTATAACAGCCCCGTCTATGTTTGCTTTTTAGATGCAACAAAAGCGTTCGATCGAGTCAATCATTGGACACTTTTTCGGAAACTTATCGATCGGGGTCTCCCCAAGTATGTTGTTCGCATATTACTGGTTTGGTACCGTACGCAACGCTTTTTAGTTCAATGGGGTGGGGCTTGCTCCTCACTTTTTTCTGTTTACAATGGTGTTCGTCAAGGTGGCATTTTATCCCCATATCTTTTTAACGTGTATATGGACGATTTAAGTGTCCGTTTAAAGTCGTGCTTTAAAGGTTGTAGTATTGGTGGTAAAATAATCAACCACATTATGTATGCTGACGATTTGGCACTTCTTTGTCCGTCAATTGCAGGTCTGCGTTCACTCGTGTCAATTGGCGAGAGTTATGGTGTTGACCATGACTTGTGTACCATCCTAAAAAATCGAAATGTATTTATTTTATGCCGCGTAAGTGTTCAATTAGAGTCGATCTTCTACCCCCTGTTCGTTTGGGTGAGAGATCTCTAAGTATCGTTCACGAACATTATATTTGGGCTACATTTTCTCTGATTCCTTATGTGACGATAGTGCTATCAGACGTCAGACAAAGAGTTTTTATGGTCAAGCAAACACTCTACTGCGGAAATTTTCACAGTGCTCTATTGATGTCAAAGCAACTTTGTTCAGAACTTACTGTGTGAATATGTACTGTTCCCAGTTATGGAGTTGTTTCACTAAAAAGTGTTTGAACAATCTTAGAGTTGCGTACAACAACTCCTTCCGTATTCTTATGGGTTACTCACGAGATTGTAGTGCAAGTCACATGTTCGTTCTTAACAGTATTCCATCCTTTGGGGAGCTCAGGCGAAAGTTCATGTATAACTTTTTTGAACGCTTGAAAACAAGTCGCAATGGTCTTATTTTAGCAGTACTTAACTCAGATGCGTATTTTTACTCGCCTGCTTTTAAAGTGTACAGAGATCTACTTTATATTTTATAGTCTTTTTTCATTGAGCATTATCTTTTTTGTGATGTGTGTAATCTCTGTCCGGTCTTTTATAATCTTTTTTTGTCCGTGTTTTTTTCTTGTTTTTAACTGATATGGGATGATGCTTTTTTTTATCCTGAAATAAAGCTAATAATAATAATAATTTCATGGGGCAGAAAATAACTGGATGCCACCCGAAATGGATCGAGTTTCAACATTAAACTGATTTGTAGAACTGTACTTATTTATGCGAAAGATACAATGCCACGCAAAAAACCAAGCGTTTCTTGCCTCATTGGTTTGCGACGATGATTCAAGTACTGAGTAATACGGCGATCACGTGACGTCGACTCCACGTTGGCGTCCTCGCTGTAATGTTTGAACAACGCCGGGGCCTTTGTTATCGGCTGTATGTTTGCGAATGACTCATCGATTTTCTACCGTACAATGAATGTAATGGTAGATCACTTCACTATTAAAGGTCGAGCCCCTGTGACATCACGAGGCAAAATATTTCAGTCAGCACATTTTTGCCTCGTGACGTCACATGTCAGTGACTTGACAGTAGCCGAACGACGTTCCTTTAAATGCGTCGTATAGTGGAAAATCAGTGCTGCGTCGCGAATGAAAAGGGCTGTGAGAGACGGCCGTGCGTTTTAAGATAATCATTGTGCCTTACATAACGTCCTCTAAGGGACGATTCAGAATTTACTTCCAGGGGGGGTGGAGGATTTTCAGGGGGGGCCACCCATTTTTCCCAAGAAAATTTAGGGGGGGCCAGACAAAAATACCACAATCTTTAAGGGGGGGCCAAGGAAAAAAAAACATCAATTCAATATTTGCCCAGAATTTCTGATCTAGAGCTACAAAAGAGCACCGTAGACGCTACCTGGGTGACAGATAAACTCACATGTTGAGTTAAACTCCTTTAGCTGCCAAATTCGGTAATATTCACAGTGGTTTGTTTTATGCATCTACTGCAGTATCTTGTTCTGCTCCCTGAAGCGTTATGAAATGTCCAGTATTTAGCGTGTCAATACAACCATACAGTGAACAGTCAGGGTTGTTTTTGTTGAAAAGAGATCTCAGATCAAGTCCAGACTAGAATTCATTTATCAACAATAACAATGGTCATTTATGTTCACACTGGTATGTTGCTAAATACAGCATTGGGTGTTCTATGTAGTGATAGAATAACAAACAAATGCTGATACACAGAGATGAACATTGAACAAATGCTAAAAATTACAGCAAATGTCTTTTTAAGGTTGAGTTTACCTTGTAGCTTGTAAAGCAGTTGAAAGTTGCATGATAAAGAAGTGTTAATTTATGCAAATGTATGCAAATCACCAGATTTCTTGGCTTCTTTTGCCTCCCAATTTCAAAATTTCCAACGAATTTAACTCCACTCCGGCTGGGTCAAATTTTCTGAAATTTCACATTATGTTTTTTAAATGCTATATAACACAACAACTATCAATTGGTTTTGTTTGGCAATAAAGCTCTTACATTTTGAATAAGAGGCATTTTAATTTTGCTGATAATGATTTTAATCAATTATTAGAGTGTCAGTCTTTAAACTCCTACAATTTTAAAATGAAGATGGATAATGCCAAGTAAAATAGTTGTTTTTTTCTACATGAATACTATCCTTTCAAGTGAAATATTACATTTCAGAAAATACTGTCTAGTTTTCGACTTAAATTAATTTTTATCATTAATACAAAAATTGAGGTTTTTTACCCCAAATATACACCCACTTCATCCTTTGAGTAAACTACTGCTACTGCTACTCTTCTTTTCTGCTCCTTTTTCTATGTTTCATTCTCATCAATTTTACCTTTCTAAATTTTTTAAATGTTCTTCATAACTTTTTACAGTGCTTACATCTACTATAAACTTTTTGAAAATAAATTTATGGCCGTCTCATCTTCAAGGTGCTTTCAACGAATAGGTTTTAATGTTGAAAATAAAAATATTATGTATTACTGTCAAAAATATATGGTGAAAAATTTACAAAAGGGTTCATTTTCCAATAATCCTGTATGTGCATCCAGAAGATCATGTGGCACTGCACCAATGCTATGGTGTCGGATTGTTGAAATATTGTGTACACATGAAATTTGCTGTAGTCCAAGAAGTGATCTCAGTGTGTATGAGGCTAGGAAAATGTGGATAGGCTTACACATTGTGTATTGATGCTAATACTTTTGTGTCCCATTCGTTCTGATATGTATAATCAAAGGTTTCACAGTGGCGGCTGGCAGAAAAGGCAAAAAAAACAAATTAACATGTATTGTTTCGTGTCATCTGAAAACATGCGCATCATGACTATTTTAAAATTAAAGTTTGTTAAAAAAATTTGAAATATGAATGCTCTGTCAATTTTGAAAAAATACTGCTGACAAAATGTGAATTTTGACTTACACAGGGTTATCTGCATTTTAATATGAACATTGGATTGTGAATGGAATGAGCAGAAATAACATGTGAATTCATGTTTTGGATAAGGTGTTTTGTTCAAGAAATGTTCTAAAATATTCCTCAGCATTGTTGCTTTCAGTGGCAGCAACTTGGTTTTATGACAACCAAATTAGAAAAAAAGAGAAAATTAAAAACAAGTTGGCTTTCACCAATTTTAATTCCTAATGTTTAAAACTTTCACCGTGAGTCTGCAAATATTCAGCATCATCAAATGAAAATGTATGCTGAACGTGTGCATGTACATGTAC
This sequence comes from Ptychodera flava, assembly GCF_041260155.1. Taxonomy (NCBI): domain Eukaryota; kingdom Metazoa; phylum Hemichordata; class Enteropneusta; family Ptychoderidae; genus Ptychodera; species Ptychodera flava. The sequence continues at coordinate 37,753,429 of NC_091930.1, forward strand.
ATCTCACTTTCCAGAAATATCTGGATATCTGCAAATGAGATGTACCATTAAACTTCAAGATATATATCACTTTGCCAATTATCTGCTCCTCTGATTTTCTGTTCACCATTTCTAACTGACATCTTTGCTTGTCTTTGTGTGCATCATATGTATCAGTGAGACATAACGAAAAAAGTATTCATATTTAGTAATTAACTTTTCTTCAGAAATTTACAACCAGATATGTTTTTGCTACCCTTTCCAAAAGTGTGCCACTTGCAGTCCCTGCAAATCATTCTTTTTATAGTCATATAACCCTGAAATGATTTGTTATATCATCGATTAAATGTCCACTACAGTTCCTGCAACTTGTTAGACTGGATATGTCTATAATGTATAAGCATGCATGTATATATTAGGGGGGGCCATGGAAAAAAACAGGAAAGATGAGGGGGGGCCATAGATTTTTTCTATAATTTACTAGGGGGGGGCCATGGAAAAAATCACCGAGAAAATAGAAAATCTCCACCCCCCCCCCCCTGGAAGTAAATTCTGAATCGTCCTCTAAACGAGTTGTGTGTGTCAAACAAGAGCGCACCTCGCGTCCAGGTGCGAGAAATGACCTCAAAGCCGTGCATGCGCAATCAAACACTCCGACCATAAATACACGAACGCACACCGTCACATCGCCATGTTTGCTGTTTACACGTACGACTCAATGACCTAATCGACCGTAGAGAAGTCTGTATTGCGTAATACATTGGTTTACTACATTTCCGTCTGGGGGCAAAGTTGTGACTGCGCTGATTGGTCACTGGAGAATATTCATATTCACAGGGTGCGTTGAACAAACCGACACTCTGTCGTTTAACAACTGAGCGTAAGGACCACAACGTGTCCGTACAAGTTGAAGAACAAACATCGACAATGCGAGCTGTAAAATATATTCTTTATGCCGCCTTACTCATCAGCTGCAGTTGCGCTGAGGATCCGATCGTAGAAATCAAATCGGGAAAACTGGTCGGAAAATCGGAGGAATTTTCCCACAAGGACGTCGACGTTCAGCGTACCGTCCAGGTCTTCAAGGGGATACCTTACGCCAGAGCCGCCGGTCGGTGACCTCAGGTTTCGACTGCCGCAGCCTAAAGCTCCCTGGGAGGGGTGCACGATGCAAGCAAAGGTGGCTCGGCCTGCAGTCAGCCGCTTACACCGCTTATTCCCTTCAAAGAACCTCGCAGTGAAGATTGCCTGTTCCTGAATGTGTTTAAACCGGTGTCTGAAGTATGTATTTTATTGAGGTATTTGCTGTATCCATGTAGTTATTATAATGCCCAACCCCGCCTATTGCAAAGTACAATATATGACCTCAATTCGTGCCCATACAATTAATTGACACTGATTGACGTTCAATTAAAATGTCACGTTAAAAGCTACTATTAACTTGTTTTAACTGACAAATATACCAGCGGAGTAATACAACGTGAAACCGCCTACGACTAGGGCTAGGTGTATCGAATCATTTCAATGACATTGCCGTGTCTGTTCAATTGTTCAACATGGCGAAGTCCGTTAATTGGAGACGCTACTACTTGACCTTGATTGATATAGCTGCATGCGCCAACGACACATTTTGTGACTACTCAAATGTGCTTCACAAAAGTACAGCAAGTTCAGAAATCTGCTCGTCTCACGATCACAGAGTGGCGTTTTAGTAACATGTTTACCTCGAGGGTCTATGATTATTGTATAGACTAAGGCATTGAAAGGCTGCTCGAAATGAAACGGCTGTTGCTTTTTCCAACTTGACAATATCGCACTACCCAATGCGTTCTACAAGACACAAAGTACATTAATGTGGACTGTGAGGGACTCCCAGAGAGAGAGAGAGAGAGAGAGAGAGAGAGAGAGGAGAGAGCTGAGAGAGAGAGGGGAGAGAGAGAAGAGGAGCGGAGACTGGAGGAGAGATAGAGAGAAGGGAGAGTGAAGGAGAGAGAAGGAGAGAGAGAGAGAGAGAGAGAGAGAGAGAGAGCGCTCTTCCATGCTTTCATTAAGATATGCAATACGGATTCAAATGTACAAATATGCATTAAAGCAGTTTCCATCTAAGAGATCATGTACATCGTGTCACGTACATGTAATTTGATAACTTTGGCTGCGCATATGAATTCTCTCGGGATGTGTCATTTCAGACCGCCAATCTGGCAGTAATGGTATGGATTCACGGTGGTGGCTTCAGTATAGGTTCTGCCACCCAAGATGGTCTGTATGACGCCACAGCACTGGCAGCGATCGGTGATGTCATCGTTGTTTCCATAAATTATCGCCTTGGTATGTTCGGGTTCTTCGCAACAGGTAGGTTCGAAGTCCAAGATCATGTTTGATATGAACTATTAGTATACACCTACTGCCGTAACTATGGGAGTTTGACCGTCCAATAACTTTCCGTATTTTGTATAGTACGCCGGAGTCCCGAATACGGGAGACGCGCGAACGCGCAATTTTCAGGGGTTTGTAGCAATTTTATTTCCACATATCACTCATATCGCGCGTGCCACATCCTTCAAAATTTACCATAGAATTAGTTTGTACGGACGATTAATGGAGGGAGGTGTATAATAATAGGGTTATACACAAAATACGGCCCTGTATGGACTCGGGCTCAGTGAGTGACGTATTGGACTCGCCTTCGGTTCGTCCAATACGTCACTCACTGAGCCCTCGTCCATACAGGCCGTATTTTGTGTATAACCCTATAGTAGTAAGACAATTGAAGGATGAGCGCCTGATTAACCAGAATCAATCAATCAGTCAATCTAATTATCTGTCTGTCTGTCTGTTTGCCTATCTGTCTGTCTGTCTGTCTGTCTGTCTCTATCAATCTATCTATCGATCTATCAATCGATCTGTGCACACACATCCATAGGTTTTTCTGTCTCTCTATCTATCTGTCTGTCTGTCTATCTATCTAGCTAGCTAGCTATGTCTATCTATCATCTATATATCTATCTATCTCTCTGTCTGTCTATCTATCTATGATAGATAGATAACAGACAGACAAACTAATAAAGAAACTGTCTGTCGATCTACCGATCAATCTATCTATCGATCGATCTATATAACTGTCGATCTATCTGTCCATCGATCTATCTATCCATCCATCCATCTATCTACCTATCATCTGTGTATATAGTCTTTCTGTCATTTTACAGTTGACGACTTAATTTCGAATAAACTTTTATGATGTATGGTCAATATAAATGTTCGTAGAGTGAAAGTATTAATCCAAATTTCAAATTTACCGCTGCTGGAGCAAATTATTTGTAACACTCCACATCGAGTGAAGGACTCTAGCAGTACTCGAACATTACTAATAAATGATAATAAGCTTAGTTGTGCGCGGGATGTTCCGTGTCCTATATTGTAAGGTTGTTGATTGAATTTTCACTTTTTGAAAAAGGAAGTGTATGTTAATCCTTTTCGCAGCGTTTATTCAAATATTTATTTACAATAACAATATTTATTTTTTTGTTTTATGTTGTAAATAATCTGACTCGATTACATGACAGGTGATGAGCATGCCCCAGGAAACTACGGATTACACGACCAGGTAGCTGCTTTGAAATGGGTCAAAGAAAACATCGAAGGTAAAGTTGGACTTGTTTGTGTTTCAGTTAATATGCAAATGACTTCTTGCGTCGCCTGGAAACTATTCCCGTTAAAATTACGTACAGCATACGTCTGAACAGACAGATAACTGTCTGTTCAAGGCTAGGTATCCGTTTTAGTTTCTGCAAAGCCTAGCTCGAGCTTCTAAAGAGAACGGGAAATTATACCTATTTGCGTAATGTCTCAATATATTACTTGTAAGCTATTGTCAAAAAGCAATACAATTCATTCAAAATTGATTGATAAGTAAAATAATGGATAGAATACTCAGATCAAGAGGAAACTCTAGAAATGGGCAACATGAATTGGAAGAGCAGTGTGATTTGCACGTGATTCTAAGGGGACGTAGATAATTAAAGCATGCGCAGGGTAAATGAAACTAAGTGCGTTTGGCCTCAACCCCCCCCCCCTCTTAAACGAAAGTTTGAAAGGCGCGAAAATCCAACCCAGCCTCATTCTGTGTCATATCTACAATCGGTAGGCCTATACGTGGCTATGAATATACGGTGTTTTCAGTCGGGTTCAAAGCCACAGCATACAAGTCACTTTGTGGAGAAGCAACAGACGAAACACTCGGCCAAATCACGCATCACGCATATTCTCCCACCATTAGCTGGCATACCCCCTCTAAAATCAGTCTTTGTTCAGAACCAAGTCGACAATAGGGCAATGTACCAAAATGGTTTTTACGTTATTTTACAACGTGCACTGATCCATATGTTTGTCAAAAGAATGGTGTAGCGCAGGTACCGCACTGGCCAGCTGGTTACAGGTACACGCCAAACAGTACGGCGCGATATTTTGCGATACTGCAAAAGGTGGAGCGTGAGATTGATTTGAAAAACATGCAGTACGATTTTTGTGCACGGTAATCGAAATACAGCCAAACACCCTAGACGCGGAAGTTACGTTTGCCGCGCGCGTGATTTAATTATCAACTGCCCTTAAGTGTGTGTGACAAAGAGCGCTGTACGTCACGCCGAGACTTGGTTTCTTTCATTCGTGTCTCTGTGTGTACAGCTTTTGGTGGAGATCCAGACAGAGTGACAGTATTTGGTGAGAGTGCCGGAGGCTGCAGTGTTGATATGTTGCTTCTATCGCCACTGAGTGATGGACTGTTCCACAGGGCCATTATGCAGGTAGGTAATATTTGAGCTAGTGAATTGTAATGTTCATCGTCTTCAGGACAATGAGAGGCGTCGCAACCGGTGAAGAAGCTCAGGTTTATTTTGTGCCATTTAGCCATACTTTAAGGACAATTCTCGCCTTTAACAATTTCTCACTTTTTCACTTTGACGTCTTGAATTTGTTTTTAGGGTTTTATCTCACGTATATATATATATGATAATATATATATATATATATATATATATATATATATATATATATATATATATATATATATATATATATTTTTTTTCAATAATTAAATTTGCAGTTTATGGATGCACAAAAGAGCAATAATTCAAATTTTAATCCTTAAAGACACCTTCTCAATCCCAGGTTCTCGCATTAGCGAATGTGTCAATAGCCCATTAACAGTTTTGTCATTCTTTTGTTTTCCATTGAATATTTCATCAAGTACATAATATTTATATTAGATAAATCTGATAATTGAGTGGAGCCTTTAAAGATATAATAGACTGCACGGTGGCGAATTACCGTCTTCCTGGGCTTAGTCTTGTTTTGCGCGTTAATTCACCGTGACTTCTATAAGTTATAGTGATCAATTAATTTGTGTTCACTAATTCATTAAAAAAGGTCGAATGGGCCTCGAAAGTGAAAGACTTAAACGTTTGCTCAAACTTTCTCAGGAAAGTCATGAAACAAAAATGTGGGGTCACCGTGAAATTTTGGTACCAGTGAAACAAATGCCCAAGATTTACAGATATTTGAAATTCAAAATGGCCGCCATCGCTATTTTAACTCTATGAAGAATAGTTAAATTTGCGATTTTCGAAAAACTAAGTCGGTAAAAATTTATCTCACGCAAAGAACTTTAAAATGAACCCACACAAGTAATGGGTCAGAAAAAGAATTGTATAAGTTTGATAGTTTGAAAGTCCGAGAGTCTGTCCCCGAGGCGCATACTATCTTAAGCTATACAGTCTCCTGTAATCTAAATATGCCCATATATGGTCAAAGGGGTGTTCCTTGGTATTCAAAATACCCATGTGAGGGCGCTGTTTTAAAAAGCGGCCACCGATTAAAATCTGTGATTGGTTAGATTTTGTCTTTCCATGGTAACTATGGCAAAATTGGAACAGGTGACAGTATACCTTTAAGGTTAAGTTGTCTCAAGGTAATTATTTTACAACGAGCTTATTGTACAGCGATACTGAGCAGTTTCTGGACTTTTTAATAATCAGAGTGGAACGGCTACAATTGGTGGTATTCTACAAAAAATCAACCCAAAGCAAACCACGGTGGCACACGGCGTCGGCAAAGTCGTCGGGTGTGAGAGGGACAGCACCGAAGAATTGGTCAAGTGTTTACGCACCGTACCGGCTGAGACTTTCGAAGAAAATCTTGACCCAGAAATGGTAAATGTATCACGTGTCTTAGCAAAACATTTTCCGATGGGAAGCTTTAACTCTCGAATTATTTCGACATGTGAACAAAATTGCTTATTATCGAGAGAATTCCACATCCTTTTAAATGTAGATTGTAAAATTGTAGGTCAACACTCTGAAAAGATATCATATACGTTTAGATACAATTGGGAAATCACTTATCCCAAAATTTAGTGGAGAGCATTTTCTCATATGAACCATGTTTAATCGACAGAAAAACTTGATGAATGCTACTGGACTCGGGATGGAGGACGTCATGTACGCTATGACACCTCGCATCGATGGCCACTATATAACAGCAGCGGCAAACGACATCTTCAGCCAGGGAGCATTTACCAAGACAGATGTCAACATCATGATCGGTACCAACGCCGACGAAGGCACGCTTTTCTTACCCATGCTCATGCCCCATGCGATGAACGACTCAGAGGTGTTTATGAACAAGACTGTCTACGAACTAGTGTGGTCTGCTTTCTTGTTTGAGTCGTTTAAGAACATTCCGGCCGTGCAGGACGCCATCAAGCTCATGTACGTCAACTGGGAGGAAGTGGACGCCGACGATGTTAACTATGTCGAGTCATTCTCTCAAATGCAAGGCGACTACATGTTTGTGTGCCCGTCGGACAAATCGGCCCGCGCTTACTCGAAAGCTGGTTTCAACGTGTACATGTATCACATGACCCACGTGCCGTCAACCTCCCTCTGGCAGGTGGCATGGATGAAAGCTGGTCACGGGGAAGATATGCCATTTGTATTCGGAACACACTTCAGTCATGGTAAAGCCCCAATGAATGTCACAATGAACCCAGAGGAGGTGGCTATGTCACTAAAGGTCATGAAATACTGGACAAACTTCGCTAAATCAGGGTAAGATGAAATATGTTTAAAGTAAAATGTATACCAATACTACTTTATGAAAGAGGTCGACGATATCAACCAGAAATATTATAATCGTGCAAATTTTTGTCGCAATTATTTAACTAGCCGAGACCGAATAACAAACGATATAGCAAACCTGAATATAAAATGTAAGTTATATACTAATAGGACTTCATACATACATACATACATACATACATACATACATACATACATACATACATACATACATACATACATACATACATACATACATACATACATACATACATACATACATACATACATACATACATACATACATACATACATACATACATACATACATACATACATACTACATACATACATACATACATACATACATACATACATACATACATACATACATACATACATACATACATACATACATACATACATACATAAAATATACCTTATACATATGCCGTACCTCAATCTTAATATGATTTCTTCCGAAGAAATCCAAATCTATCTAGTGCTGAGGAGGAATCATCCGGGGAAGACTGGCCACTGTTCAAAGTACCCGGATTAGCGTACAAAGAACTCTCACCGAAGATGGAAAACAAACGAGCATTGAAGGCGAAGGAGTGTGCTTTCTGGAACGACTTTCTTCCTAAACTCGTGAAACATACAGGTTTGTTCATGTATACATACTTGGGGAATTAGATTGACCAAACATTACCAACGTTATATTGTGTAACGTCGGCCATTCTAGTGAATTGGCTGGCCATGATGTCCATACAAACTCCTACCAAAACAAAATTCGGACTGACGTAATTATTTGGAACAAGTAAGAAAGTCACAGTGAAGATTGAGATACATAAAGTGGTCCTACAACTATATTTATTCGCACAAAATGATCTTTACATCGAATATCGTCAGCTAAAACCCGATCCAATTTTCACTGTCCACTCTGATATCGGTATTCTGGGTAATGTCGAAATAACAGTTGAAGAAGACGGCAAATCCAATTTGACACTGCCCTTTCTCTTGCTCAAGGCATATACGTTGAGTTAACCGCGGACTGACGCGGTGACTGTCCAATATTTTTGTTCCTGGAAAGAGCTCTTCGGAACCGAAAGTAGAGGCTTCGCTGCATGCAGACGTAGTCCGTGGACATCCATGTTTGATGATTTCCAACATATAATCCTATCACGGTGTAGTTGTTTCTGCATTTCATTTTCCGACTTACAAACAAGGGAACCAACAAGAACGTGTAGTACCATCAAAAGGTTATTAGTATTGAGAAATTGTCCCTCATTTGGCTATACGATGAGAAAAAAAGCAGTAATTTGCCTCCTTTTATCGACGTGGCCTTGTAACGCATATTACGGAGATTCTCTCTCTCTCTCTCCCTCTCCCTCTCTCCCCCCCCTCTCTCTCTCTCTCTCTCTCTCTCTCTCTCTCTCTCTCTCTCTCTCTCTCTCTCTCTCTCTCTCTCTCTCTCTCCAGATGTTGATACAGTGTGTGCTGCCCCCAACGATGAGGCTGAGAAGTACAAAGAAGAAAGCAATAAACCTTAAGCATCGCCATAGAGATTTCTGAAATAACTGAAATATGCAAATTGTTTTGTTATGATTATTTTACATCAATGGATTGACGCTAGCCACTAGGATTAGACGTAGTGCATGCTATGAGATGCTATGGCAATATATGTTGCTGCGCGAAGTACATCACTTAACAGGTTCTGTAAGATATTATTGTTTTCCGAGATGTAGACAAAGTCCCATATTCAGAGTAATCATCAGGACGTCCACGGTGTAATTTATTCCGTCTCCTTGACCACATATAAGTATTATATAGCTTCGATCACACGATAGCAATGGCATGGGAGTGCATTATATTTTTAAGATTTGACTATGCCATGCCCTAAGCAGTTGAAAAATAAGTTGCGCGTATCTAAGTGCAGATCGAAAGCATTCGGAGGAACAGATATCGATTTTTTTTACCTCTGTCTACCCAAATTTGTGTTGGCTTAACATGTGACGTACGACAAGCATCCAATGTGAACAGCTTTACCATCATGTGGCATATGATTTACACTGACTCAACCGCGTCTCTATCTTACATTCTTGACATTGGTTATGACGCGTTACAAATGTGGCTGACTGATTGATTGATTGATTGATTGATTTTACGATTGCCTTCAACAAGACATAGTTTCTGCACCAAAGATCTCATCACCACCGCTCATGAAGTAATATACGGATTTACAGATGATTTACCTCATAAATAAATAAATAAATGTGTTGCACTGTTAAGAGTAAATAAAAAATCAAGAAATAAATGCATATGTTACTTTGTATCACTTTTGGTAAGTTAACAGTGGTTTGACTGTGGTGGGTTTCCACGCGTAATGGATGTGAGTAGGGTTACAAAATGCATGTATGACAGCAGAGTAAAAACGCCCCTGAAAAAAGTGTCTGTCAAGGCGCAATTGTTGCAAAGATTATTCTCAATGATTTCGAGTATCTCGCCAATGTTACATACTGAACAGCCTTTGACTGGTTTTGAGTCATTTGGCAAGATAAAATAATATTAGAGTAGCATAAAGGTCGTAATACCTATCCATCCCCGTAGGCGTGACTTATCTTTGTCTTCTATGGTTACAAACATCCACAACATTCCATAGGTCTTTCACTCAGCCAGGCAGGGACAGTTACCGACAAAACTGAGTAAAATTAGACGTACCGTGGAAGAACTATTGAACGACGTATCATTTCGCCAAATCTTTATTTGAAATACCATTGTCAAAATAAATAAAATTACTAGTAGTAATAAAGAAAACAGTCAGAGGTTTTGGAGTAGAAATCTTTATTTGAAATACCACAGTCAAAATTAATAAAATCAAATAAAGTAAACCGTTTGCACAAAATATCCATCCTTCCCCTCCCTCCCCCATCCGAGGGGACTTACTGCTGTACCCTGTGGAAATACATGCTAAATATTAACCGACGAAGTCGTGTTGTAAGGTGTGCACTCGTCCTCTCTACATGAACCGAAGTACACTCACGTTTTCAGTGTTTTCGGAGTCATATACTTTTTGGATACCTTTATATCTCATTCGCTGACATATCATTGTAGCTCGTCTTGTGAACAGAGGGACACGAAACGGTGGTGAAGCAACGAGAGAGGAAACTCCCTGTCGTGCGCTGTCAAGTTACAAGTCCAGTGCAGATAGGTTGCCTCCTTGTGAAAAGTTAATAGTAGCTCGAGAGCACAGATTCAAATTCCTCGACATGATATCACTACGATTCAATATGTGCAAACCAGCATTTTCAGGTGCCGCCAACTGGTAGATTTCATCAGTTTCGCAAAATCATCACAAAACATGTTTTGAAGGCTGATATACCGATTTTATTTTTTTTCACCTTGACCAAATTTGGAGGGGAAATTAGAGCTGTTCGTAACTGCCATCCCACTTGCATACACGGAAATGCCCTCCCACTGAATTTTGACACCCACTGCCCTCCAGTATCTATGGTCTGCCCGCTCCCCACTCCCCACAACAATTCAAGCTCCCCACTGCCCTCTCCCCACTACTGACATTCCCCATTGCCCACTTAATGTCCTCTAGGCAATCAAAGACAGCGCAAAACCTTGAAAGCAGCTAGTACTATACCTTAGAACATTGCGCCCCTCTAGGCGCTTATATCTCACCACAAGTTCTATCAAGCACGATTTTCCCCTCCCTCTCCGTATTTTCCGTTACCCGCACTGTAAAACATTTTCTCCCCGCCAATGGAAAAATAGAATTTCTTCAGTCGCCGCCCACACTAAATACCGATTTTTCTCCCCGCCCGCTGATTAGTTTTGGAATTTGCTCGCCCGCTGAAAAATTGCGCACGAACACCTTTTTGCACGAACAGCTTAGTTGGCGGCACCTGATTTTGCTTGGATAACGTTGAAGGTGTGGATGACAGGAACGTAGCCGTAAGCGATGTACTTTGCATTATATTTTTCAAACAAATCACCCCTTTTTGTGAGTGTACTTACACGCGATAACAAAATATGAGGGCCGCACCTCACATCCAGATGCCAACAATGATGTGAACATATTGTATTTCACTTGCTGTATTGGACTTGCTCCAAGTCGGTGGGCATGGTAATATAAAAACAAAATATATTGAAGGACTGAACTTCAGCAGAAAGCCACTGTGTCAGGCCTAAATGATAGAGTTAAAAGCGAGGCAGTTCAAGCGGTCTCCAATCTTCAGTAAATTTACTGAAGATTTGAGACCATATGAGCTGCCTCGCTTTTTAGTCTATATCTCCTATAGCCAAAACTCTACTCGTAAGGCTTCAAAGGTTGTTGTTGGACTGATTCTTTTCACAACACTTCTAAATGGTATGCCGGTACTTAGATCGCTGAGTGAAGGCCTTGTTCGGCCTGACAGTAACTGCTCTGACGACATAAGCCAAGCGACTGGGAGCCAGTCTTGTGCAGTATAAGATAATGAACAAAGCTGATGATTTTATCACGAAGTTTTCAAACCTTGTAACACTTGATTGAGAAGAATACTTCTGGAACGCATTCACGTGATGATATGATTTATCGATAATTTTCTTTCAAACCTTTCCAGCGAAGACTGTTTATTTCAGACAAGTTGCTTTTTAAATTTTGTTCGTTTGCTCACAGTTAGGTAGATTTGTTTTATTTAACATTAATGCTGGAATGGTTTTATCCTTTTTCAAATAAAAGTGACCTGGTCACTCGAAGCAAGCATGCTATGCGTATTCAAAAGTTAAACTTCTTATCAGTTGCGCGCTAATCTCCAAGCATCTCCATGTTTGCAGTATTGCCTGTAATATTGACAATGACGTAATCATGTAGGTTTACAACACTTCTATAATCATGATAATAGGCCGTCTCGTCAATTTTCTCAATGCACTGATTGGTCGCTGGAGAATCGTGCGCAGGACGAATCGATAGGGCGGGCGTCTTCACAATTGGAAGGTCCGTGAATGCTGATGATGGCAACGTGTCCGAAGGAAGTACAGACGTCGACCATGTCTTCTGTGAAGTTTATTCTTTACACCGCCTTACTTATAAGCTACGCTTGCGCCGAGGATCCGACCATAGAAATCCAATCGGGAAAACTGGTCGGAAAATCGGAGGAATTTTCCCACAAGGACGTCGACGTTCAGCGTACCGTGCAGGTCTTCAAGGGGATACCTTACGCCGAGCCGCCGGTCGGTGACCTCAGGTTTCGACTTCCACAGCCTAAAGCTCCCTGGGAGGGGGTACTTGATGCAAGCAAAGGTGGCTCGGCCTGCAGTCAGCCGTATGCACCGCCTATTCCAATACAAGAACCTCGCAATGAAGATTGCCTGTTCCTGAATGTGTTTAAACCGGTGTCTGATGTAAGTACAGGTTAATCGTGTTACATTGACTATTTAGTTGAAATGAATCATAAATTACCTATAATTGTAAAGCATCGTCGAGTCCTAACAATAATTGGTAGTCATCGACAAACAACAATGGAAACGTTTATCAAAAACTCCTTTTGTGCAAGTCAGAGCGACGGCATATTGTGACCTGCAATCTCCTATGCTAGGAATGGGTGTCGCACCACAGTTACATAATATTTTCGGTACAGTTAATCGGCCCGGGCAAACATGATAAATATTGGCCCTCACTGTTTTTTAAGCCCGTGGTTCAGATAGTAACGCTTAGAAGAAGTACAAAACGTACATTTAAAATGCAATCATAGCTCCTTGAGCGGTATGATCTATTCTTTCAAAGGGTGTAGTTTATATTTTCATCAGCCTTATCTCTGGACAAATTGACTAACTGTGTCAAACATTCAACGACAGCAAAGGACTGAACCCACAAAAACAATCAATGCAAACAACTACGGACGCGAGAACATGGGATTCAAGACTGCCAATTTTAAATTGTAATATACTTACCGTCCTGGTATATGCAACCATCTTAGATTGTTCATACGCGTTACGCCACTTATACATGATAGCATTTCAAAACCCAAGAGCTGTCGAACGGCTTGTCTCTCGATGCACAGTGGTTTACTTTTGTGCAGGTATCAAACGATTGGGCATGTAAGATGAAATCTGCTTGTGCAGCAGATGCGTTTGCAGTGGAGTAAGTCCTAACAAACGACTCCTAAGGCAAAGCGTTTTCTTGCTATCTGGGCCAATCGTGCCGTAAAATGCTACAGAGAGAGAGAGAGAGAGAGAGAGAGAGAGAGAGAGAGAGAGAGAGAGAGAGAGAGAGAGAGAGAGAGAGAGAGGAGAGAGAGAGAGAGAGAGAGAGAGAGAGAGAGAGAGAGAGAGAGGGTTATAATGATGTGCATGGTGTATGATTTGGTAAATTTGGGTAAATTTTGAACGAATTATTTCAACATGTTTGCTTGAATTCGGACATTTTCATATATGTTTTCTGTACTAATAAGAAACAAAACTGCGTACCGTTTCAGTCTGATAATTTGGCAGTGATGGTATGGATCCACGGCGGTGGGTTTTCCATGGGTTCTGGCACTCAAGACGGATTTTACGATGCCACGGCATTGGCGGCGATCGGTGACGTCATCGTTGTATCCATAAATTATCGCCTCGGTTTGTTCGGGTTCTTCGCAACAGGTAGGATCCAAGTCCAATATAATTTTTAATATGAACACGCAGTGAGACAAACGAAAAAAGAGTCTCTCATAAACTAGAAGCCATCTATCAATCTATCCTCTATCTCTGTGTGTGTGTGTGTGTCTGTTTGTCTGTCTGTCTATCTATCTATCTGTCTGTCTAACCGTCAGTCTTTTTATTTACACATGTATTTATCTACTAGTATTTACGCAGCATCGTTTTTCACGTGACTGGTTACTCGTAGTCAGGCAAACTGAAAATTAACGTCCGAGATAATGCAATCTATTTGTCATATATTTATTTACCTACCTATGTATCCCATTATATGACTGTCCCTCTCTGTGTTGTTTTGTCTATCCTGTTTCTGTACACCCTCTGTGTCTTAGTTTGTGTATCTGTCCGCACGTCAGTCAGTCAGTTGATATCTGTTCAAGGCTCAGTCTCGTTGTTTTGTTTGTTTGTTTGTTAATTAGTTTCGTTTGTTTGTTTGTTTGTTAATTTCCAATTTGTCGAAAGCAGTCTTATTGCGCACTGACTACTGTACTTTAGAACATTTTGTAGGTTTCATAGAGTCACAACTCGTCGCAGCCACTGCACACCGTAACATATATCTCAATCATTCTGCTAGTACTCGAGCTATTACAAGCCTTGTTTTGGTACCGCAGTGACCGATGTTGCAAACACAAACATCTTGATTAATTTACCAACTTGTAATTCAACCCCGAGCCAGTAAGCCGAATAGTAATTCGTTAGATATTCATTGGTTTATATAGTATTATAAGTGTGTGCGACATTTGTTCGGTTTTGTACATTGATTTTACTGGGTCACATGACAGGTGATGAGCATGCCCTTGGAAACTACGGATTGCACGATCAGTTGACTGCTTTGAAATGGGTCAAAGAAAACATTGCAGGTAAAATTGCATTTTTTTAGTTCCTGTATATGCCATTTGGTGGAAAGAGCAACCCTTTGGTGTGAAAGTAGACATTGCACTATCTGTCAAGAGAGTCAGCAGCTACCGCCAGTCTTAGTCATGCATAACTTATCCCAAACTTCTACAACAGAACATGTAGCTAGAACTATGTACGTCACAATAGTATTACTGGTAAACCGCTGTCAAAAAGTGCCACCAAGTATTTTAAATTAGCAAAAATGATCGACTTGGTAGATGTTAGGATGCTAAGAAAATACAAAGGACAGTGGCAATACAGTAGAACGTTAACTTATTTAATGGGGGAGGAAAGGCTCTTCATGTCACAACAAGACTTAGCGTATTTGATTTGTACTTCTCTGGACAGCCTTTGGTGGGGACCCAGATAGAGTGACAATATTTGGTGAGAGCGCCGGTGCATTCAGTGTTGACTTTTTGCTTCTATCGCCACTGAGTGACGGACTGTTCCATAGGGCGATTATGCAGGTAGGTACAAATTGACTTCATGTGAACTTTTGAATCCCTACATGCGAAGTATTAGAACCGGCGAAGGAAGGTTGTTACTCTGTGCCGTTTAGTATTTGAATTTGAGGATGACCCTCACCTTTGACGATTATCTCGATCTTTCTTGCACATGATAGTAATGTTTGTCAGTCAAAAAAACAAACAATGTATCAGCGAACAACTAACCAGAACCAGACTAACACATTTCTAGAAAGTGCTTTCATTTGCATGTTCCATATTTTCGTCATCCCCTAAGACTTTTTTGTGTAAACTTTGTGCCGCTAGTGTGAATAGTTACATTTTGTGGCGTGACCGTGGATGAACGCAACTCCCGGGATTAATAAAGATTCTCTACAATTTATCAACACCAGACTATAAGATATTGTTCGTGAGATGGTGGTTTCTTACAACCATATTTCAATCACAGATGACAATGTTGCAGCAAGTTCGAGCTATAAAGATTTTAACATACATATCTGATCATTCCCTGACAATCAGAGTGGAGCTGCATCCCTCGGTGGTTTTCCCCGGCCGTTAAACCTGCCATTGCAAAGCAAGCTGGCACACGGCGTCGGCAAAGTCGTCGGATGTGAGAGGGACAACACCGAAGAATTGGTCAAGTGTTTACGCACCGTACCGGCTGAGACCTTTGAAGAAAATCTTGATCCAGAAATGGTAATGACGTCCCTATAATGGTAGAAAAAATTAAACCTACTTATTGGTATTGTATTCGATATTTTAAAAAATGTGTATTACAAGTAAAAATCGACACACAAGCATAAAAATATTGTTCTCTGAAACCGCTTGTTCAAATTCTCTGAAATTTGATATGCTGGCTACTAGGGATGACTGCTATCAGATCTGTTCAATTGGGGTGGAATTCGCATAATTATTGGGAGGGGAATTTTCCCTGTTTTGGGAGAGCAATATAATTATTTCCCTGTTGTCCAATTGTTTTGAAATTCGGGATGCAGGTTTCTAGGGATATCCTTAGAAGTTTTGTTCACATTACAGTGAAACTTGCACATTGATATTTTTCAAAACATTATATATTCAAATTATGAAGAAATCTGCAATTTTGTATTTGTGGGGCAATTTTTGCCGTTTTTGATGAGGCTGTCTGAAGTAAGCTATCAAAGAGTACTCTCCATCTTCTTCATTAAACCTTTGAGTGCCAAAGTCAACTTTTGTTGTCGTTATAGAATATAACATAGCCAGCAATTTGTTTCAGATCTAGACTATTTTTTCCAGATTTTACAAAATTGTAGCCATTGAAACTGAGGTTATGTCCACTTGATCCTAAATTACCGCAAAATTAAAGAAATGTTCATGAAATCAGTAAAATGTTACACTAAAATTTTGGTGGGAAAATTACAGCACTAAAAGGGTTAACAAACTTGGCACTAATAGTTATTCTCTTCATACCAGAGCTTAACTCCATAGGCCGCTAGGTTAATTGTCATTTAATGAGATAATAATCATGGAGAACATCATTTCATCCTATTTTCTATGTTTCACTGACAGAGTAACTTGATGAATGCCACTGGACTCGGAATGGATGACGTCATGAACGCCATGACACCCCGCGTCGATGGTCACTATATAACGGCTCTGACTGACGATCTCTTCAGCCAGGGAGCATTTACCAAGACAGGCGTCAACATCATGATCGGTAGCAACGCCGACGAAGGCACGCTGTTCTTAGCCATGCTCATGCCCCATGCAATGAACGACTCAGAGGTGTTTATGAACAAGACTGTCTACGAACAAGTATGGTCTGCTTTCTTGTTTGAGTCGTTCAAGTACATTCCGGCCGTGCAGGACGCCATCAAACTCATGTACGTCAACTGGGAGGAAGCGGACTCCGACGACGCTGACTGTGTCGAAGCCTACTCTCAAATGCAGGGCGACTACATGTTCGTGTGCCCGGCGGACAAATCGGCCCGCGCTTACTCAAAATTTGGCGCCAAAGTGTACATGTATCACATGACCCACGTCCCGTCTAACCCTCTTTGGCCGGTGGCATGGATGAAAGCTGGTCACGGGGAAGATATATCATTTGTATTCGGATCACATTTCAGTCACGGTAAAGCCCCAACGAATGTCACAATGAACCCAGAGGAGGTGGCTATGTCACTGAAGGTCATAAAATACTGGACAAACTTCGCTAAATCAGGGTAAGCTTTGACTTTCAATAAATATAATTAAGAGAAAAAAGTATTGCAAAATAATAGTCTTTGCCAAATTCGACGTAGTCGAAGAGAAATACTCTAAATAATACAAATTTTTCACGAATTTCGATTTACTAAATCTTTGAAGTAGCTGCAACAGATTATTTAAAAGATATAGCAAACTGGAATCTAACTTGTTAGTCTAAAAAGTTAAGGATATTCATCATTGTCAACAATTATATATTTTAAGTCAGCTTGTGATAAAATCTAATAATCGTATTTCAAGTTTGTAGGTCACAATGTTTTGTAGAAGTGTCTTTCTCGCTGATATTATTATTATTTTTATAATGTTTATTTCTGTCAAGACAGACAACCATGCATATACACACATACATGTACATACACACATACATACATGTATGTATGCATGCATGAGATTAATAATTGTCGCACCAGCGGCTCACTGACTAGCAGGTGCAGATTCATTATATACTATGCGAATAACCGGAAGTGTACCTAACTTATTTCTTGTGCACGTGCGCCGCCATGTGTTTTTTCGTGCTCGTAAATAAATACATACGAAACCTGCAAAGTATTATTTTATAACATGCCATTAATAAAATATATCTCTTTTAAAAGCCAATAAATATTATTATCCACCTTGTCACTGATAAAAAATATCGTTACTATCATCCCTAAAAAAACAGAAAAAGAGAAAACTGGCGTGAATATGAACGAGGACATACTAAAAGAATGCTGGGATTGAATTTTAGAAAAGCGCCCCCTGCGTCAATAACTGGATGCGAAAAATTGCAAGTTTTTAGACAGAACACTATAGTTTTCAGCTTGCAAGTGGAAATCGGGCAGTGCAGTTACAATTGCAACGATAATGATGACACAATACTGCTCTTGTAAACACAATAGGTTGTTACCATGGAAAAAATTGCCAATTTTCGTTTAACATTTTAAAACATTATAGAAAATCTATACCTGCAGGGTCTGACATCATCGTGTACGTGAACCGCTTCCAACAGAGGGTAAACTGGGCATCGTTGTCGTAAAAACGTATGTAGCAAGTAACAATTCATGAATCAGTACAAATAACATTTATGATCTTAATCCCTGGTGCGACAAAAAGGACTGAGCCCTATATAATATCAATACCTTTTACATATGCCTTCTCTTCTATTTCTTCCAAAGAAATCCAAACTTATCTTGTGCTGAGGAGGAATCATCCGGGGAAGACTGGCCACTGTTCAAAGTACCCGGATTAGCGTACAAAGAACTCTCTCCGAAGATGGAAAACAAGCGAGCATTGAAAGCCAAGGAGTGTGCTTTCTGGAACGACTTTCTTCCTAAACTCGTGAGGCATACAGGTTTGTAAATACAGACATACTCGTGCAATTAGACTGTCCGTAACTCACACTTTACCACGTCAGTGATATGAAACGATCTATATTGACCAAAGGTTATAAGTTGATTTTAGATCTTGTAACGTTGAGCTGGCCAAAATTATAGATCCAGATCAAAGAAATGTCATTAGTTGAATCAAGTAATAAACACACAGGGGAAAATGAGATACATAAAGTTGTCCTAGACGACACCTACACACAATGCGAAACGATACCATCATACAAGAGCATATATTATTAGAATCACAGACAAGCAATAATATGTTTCAATCTGTCAACCCTCGACTTACTTCGCCATGATTGATGAATCCCGACATAAAGTTTTATTACAATGTAGTATTTATTATTAATTCTCTCTCTCTCTCTCTCTCTCTCTCTCTCTCTCTCTCTCTCTCTCTCTCTCTCCTCTCTCTCTCTCTCTCTCTCTCTCTCTCTCTCTCTCTCTCTCTCTCTCTCTCTCTCTCTCTCTCTCTCTCTCTCTCTCCATATCCAGATGTTGATACAGTGTGTGCTGCCCCCAACGACGAGGCAGAGAAGTACAACGAAGAAAGCAATAAACCTTAATCATCGTCATAGAGATTTCTGAATTAAGTGAAATATGTAGTTTTTGCTTTTACGATTATTTTACATCAATGAATTGACCCAGGTCACAAGGATTAACCGTAGGAAGATGTATTGCTGCACGAAGTACATTGCTAACCCAGTTGTGTAAAATATTTCTTTCTCACGAAGTAGACAAATTCTCATATCGCTGTAATTTATTCATACATCTTGACAACATATGAATGTGATATTGTTTTGAACATACAGAATCAAAGCCGTGAAATTGCAGTAATTTTTAATACAAGATGTGATATCCTGTACTGGAAAAATGTAATAGATTCACTCCGAAAGACTGGCGTGGCTTCAGCCGGAGTCAATTATCTATTTCAAGGCGGATCAAAATTTTCTGTTCGTTTAATCGAAATGTTCGAAATCTCATTTGACAAAATAATAACTTGATATCGTCATCACGTAGAGAACATGTAAGTAGCTATATAATACATTGACGGCGTTTAATTTGTGTGTTCGTTTACTATCAGTTTGAAAACACTAAGAGTGTTGTCTTCGAAACTACTAGAACATAGTGTGCAATTCAGTACCGTAAGGACTTCCCTGGTTCAAGTATTTATCTCCTTCAGCTTGCTCAAAATACAGCAGCGGAAATTTTTCACGGTCCAAAAAATTCAGACCATATACATTCAGTCGTCAAACAGCACTTCTGGCTTTCAATTCAATTCAGAATTGACTACATAATTATGCTACTGACTTGCAAAACCGTCAATAACAAAGCTCCAGTTTGTTTTCGAGACTTTTTTTTGATAAGCCCTACAAACTTGGTCGTGCATTTCGCTACGAATCGGAAAATCAGTTGCGCGTACATAGACTGACAGCATGCGGAGGGACAGCTTTTTATCTGTAGCTACACAACCTTTGAATTCCTTACCATGTGACATACGGCAAGAATCCACTGTGAACAGCTTCAAGCATCACTGAAAGACTAATGTACACTGATTCAACCGCGACTCCGAGAATAATATTGCTTATGGCGCGTTACTAATATTGGTTGATTGATTGATTGAAAACCTGATCGATTGATTGATTTTACGAACGCACTCCAGCAAGACATAATTTCTACACCAAAAATATCACCATCACCGCTCATGATGTAAAATAAATGAATAAATACATATATTACTTTCTATAATCCTTTGTGGTATGTTATCATTGGTTTGACTGTGGTTGGTTTTCCCAAGTTATGGGTATGCTATAGGGTTGCAAACTTAGCAGACTACAGGTGTAATGGTTATCTGGGTAAAGGCGAAATAGACAAGGTCAAATGTCCTGGCTTTTTAAATTTGCAGGCTCCCGCGTCTGTTACAATGACGTGTTTTATTTTGATATAATCCATGTTGTTGTGCTATTGGAAGATAGAGACACTAGTGTATGTATTACAGGAGAACAAGTAGACAAGGAGGGACTGGTTTTGCAAGGGATAATGATCCTTTCAGTGTTTTTATCATATTCGTTATGAAAGAATGACACACACACACACACACACACACACACCACACACACACACACACACACACACACACACACACACACATATATATATATATATATATATATATATATATATATATATATATATATATATATATATATATATATATATATATATATATATATATATTGGATCTAACAGGTTTGAATGTACGTTAAGTACAGGTAACTTCTCAAGGATTTCAACTCTCCAGCCTGTATTACACGCTTGACAGCCTTTGACTGGTTCTCAGTCACTTGCAAAGACGGGTGGCCCGTAGTAGCTATTTTTGTCCTTTTATGGTTGCAGTACATCAGCAATTTTTCTAAGATCTTTCGTAAAGTCAGGCTGGAACAGTTGCCTCCAAGATATTAAAAATAGACAAATAAATGAAACCTACCGTGATCACTTCACCAGTTTAATGCTATGACAGAATTCATACGGGTATAAGGCCAAAAAAAATAATTTTTGCCGTTTCGATTACATGGTTTTCAAAAATAGGGTAGGTAGGTCGGTAGAAATTTTTTTCCTAAATATTTTTATCTTTAAATACGCATTTTTCAGGTCAAACACTGGCTACATTTCCATAATAATGTATCATACATATAAAAGGAAACAAAACCATAAAAGACATCCTCGTTCAAGCAAAAACCAAATGCAAAGTAACTAACGCGTGATTTTACGCGTTTTTCTTTCTTATTCTTTTACTTCCGTGTTTACGTAGCCTTAAAAAATTCAGGGTCGGCAAATAAAAACAAGAGTAGGTCGGGTTATCGGAACAGCACAATTTTTTTTTGTTCGGCCTAAACCGTACAAGTCATGTTGTAGGTGTGGCTATATGTTTCTTTATGTCACCGTTATTCACCGTTTCCTGATCATGAGTCATTTACTTTCTGGATACTTGTTTCTTTCACTTGCTGATTTTAATGGTAGCTTTTCTTGTGCTCAGAGAGACAGAAAACGGGTACTTAAGTGGCGACACTTAATAATACGCTGTGAAGCTATTGTCCAAGTGAGGTGAACAAACATTTCCTTTTACCTCCTCGCAGCAGGTAAATTGTTTGTCCAGAGCACAGACTATGATCGCTGGCAATGATATTACCACGATTTAATATAGGTCTAAATTTTCAAACCGGCAGTTGAAAGCAGTTGAAAGTAGGGGAAGCATTAAAGAGGCTCTTACGTTGGATGATACCAATAAAGCAGTAAAGATGATATTTGCAAAATATTTCTCAAACTAAGTACACCTTTTTGTGAGTGTCTAACACGAATAACAAAAAGCTGAGGGCGCACTTCACATCCGGTGTGAGAAATGATATTACCTTAGATAATTTCGACCCTGATAAAATGTTGTCTGAGGCAACAGAAGAAATTGTGTCTGAAACTAAACGGCGATATGAACAGACAGAAATGACGCCACATCAAAGAAGAAGATTTGTCAAAGACATGATGACGAATGGAAACTTCGGAGAGATACCAACATTCAACTCATATCAAGTGTTATCAGAAGATGAAGTTGATTTTTATTCGACAGAGTCGGATGATACAGTGAACGAATAAATTGCAATAGATTATTTAAGTTCAAAAACTAACAAACCTACGTAACAGATAAGGCTCCCCTTGCAAAGTTGTGTAATATCAAGTAAAGAAGATTAATATCATGATGCAACTGAATTTACAGTATATTTTCGGGTCGGTGAGACTTGGTAGTCAACTAAAGGAAGCGTCTTGAACTCATTTTGACGGTTAAACTGCACTATGAACATGTTATATCACTTTGTTATATAATATAATCTTTGTACATTTTTCGTTTGCTTTACTTATTTACAGTTATGTAGGCACTTATCTACCATCAAAGTCACTATTTGTGAATAAATTTCACTTTGCTTGAAAAAAGATATCACCGGCACATGTGACGCAGAGTCACTAAGCGAACTGAAAACTCCAATCATGGTTGGAGCAACTATTCACGTTAATCTACAAGCATCTCGCTGTTTGCAGTTTTAACTGTGGTATCGACAATGACGTAATCATGTTGGTATACTACGTTTCGATAAAAGGCGGCAGCCATATTCCTGCCTGCACTGACTGGACGCTGTGGAGAACATTTCCATAATAGTAGTGCGCTGAACAAATCGATCGAGTGTACGCGAATCGACGTCTGTGAATGGTGAAGATCGCACAACGTGTCCTTGGAAAGTACAGGTACACGCGTCAACCATGATTTGTGCCAAATATGTACTCTATGCCGCCTTATTTATTAACTGCGCTTTAGCTGAGGATCCGATCATAGAAATCCAATCGGGAAAACTAGTCGGAAAATCGGAGGAATTTTCCCACAAGGACGTCGACGTTCAGCGTACCGTCCAGGTCTTCAAGGGGATACCCTACGCCGAGCCGCCGGTCGGTGACCTCAGGTTTCGACTTCCACAGCCTAAAGCTCCCTGGGAGGGGGTGCTTGATGCAAGCAATGCTGGCTCGGCCTGCCGTCAGCCGTATGTACCACTTATACCCTTCGAAGAACCTCGCAGTGAAGATTGCCTGTTCCTGAATGTGTTTAAACCGGTGTCTGATGTAAGTATTTCATTGAGGTATTTGCCATGTTAAATACAATGAATTATCCCACCTTGTTTTGCGTAGTACAGTATATTACCTCAATTCGTGTCCATACTATTTTCTTGGCATTGATTGACATTGCAATTAAAATGTCACGATAAAAGTTACTATTCACGATCATACCATCCACGACTTGGGATGATACGACGTGATAATGCCTACATCTAGGGGGTGTATCGAATCATGCGATGTTGCAGTGTTTGTACGGTTATTCAACATTGCGAAGTGTATAGGTTTCTTAATAGTGACTGAAGTCGCTGTATGTACTCTTTCGAAGCAAATGTGAGTAGTCACAAAGTGCGTCCTTGGTGCATGCAGCTATTTCTCTCAAGGTCAAACAGCAACGTCTCCATTTAACGGGCTTTGCCGTGTTGAATAACTGTTCAAACACGGTAATGTATAATGATTCTATGTACCTCCTATAGACGTGTACTAGGTAGCTTCACGTCGTATCACCGCATGCCGTAGCTGGTATGATCGTTAGTTAAAACACGTTAATATAGCGAGCTGTTTGGGACCCCCATCAACGACATTCGTATCAATGCAAAATTACATAGGAATGTACAGGTGACAACTTTTACACATATCAAAAAGAAAAAGCTGGCGACAACAACAAAACTTTATCCGGCACCGACAGCTCAAGAGCCGACAACTGTAAAATTTCACCCGACACCTACAACGTAAAAGCTGTCACCTACAACTTCAAAGCCGACACCAACTCCTGGGAGCTGGCCCCGCAGCGGCAGCGTTGTTCATCGTGAAGCGCCTGCGCACTTTGATTACCCTGTGCTGGCGACAACACAAGATATTAGTGGGCCAAAAAGATAATACATGAGAAAATTATGTGAATGACCCTCAAGATCACTGTTTACGTGGTGTTTCTTTATTTTTTAAAATTAGAACAAACTCTATTGACCTTGAGGGATATAAACTCAACTGGGCAAATTATAAAGGTAATGGAAAATGTAAACTTTGTAGTGATGAAATAGAGGACACTTACCACTTTCTTTTTACATTTAATTATTTCACCGATAAGAGAAATTCTTTGTACCTGCATTTAAATGAGGTACTTTCAGAGTCTGGTAACACTACTTTTATTAAAAAGTTTCACTCTGGGAGCTTGAACTTTAGATTCAACGTTTTAGCAAGACCTTATGAAAGATAGAGATGTAAACTTTTTCTATCTTTCGCAATGTTAACCAACCCATAAAATCCCAGATAAGTCCACGGATTAGCATAATTAGTTGTGTTGACTATTAATTAATAACAAGATGCGTATATGAGGCCGCCTGTGGCTGCAGCGGCGACGACAGTTGTGCTCATAAGTGTACGCATGCGCATTTAGTTGTACCCAGTACGCTGGCGACATCACAGGTAAAGAAGACGCCAGCGGGAACAATGCTACTCTCAAGTACATGAAAAGTTTTCGACTTTTCTTCTATTCTCAACACTGTCAGTCTGACATGTACAGTGTTGTTAATTTGTAATCGTCAGTAATCTCTCTGTCTCTCTGTCTCTGTCTCTGTCTCTGTCTCTCTCTCTCTCTCTCTCTCTCTCTCTCTCTCTCTCTCTCTCTCTCTCCGAGTCTCTCTCTCGTGGCGAACAGTGTGGCAGTCTACTGGGGCTGGCTGACAACTTAAAGATTCCTAACGAATGAATAATGTGAAATGTTAAATGTGAATTTTGCATTGGAGAGGCTGTTGTTTACACTGACTGAAATCTGCTTGTCTCATGATGGCCTTTTAGTAACACGAAGACAATATAGACTAAGGCATAGCCAAGGCTGCTCGAAATAACGCCTGGTTCCTTTTTTTCTAACTCTACAATGCAACACTATCCGTTGTGTCCTGCAAGACACAAAGCACATTAATGTGCACCGGGGAGGGGGAGAGAGAGAGAGAGAGAGAGAGAGAGAGAGAGAGAGAGAGAGAGAGAGAGAGAGAGAGAGAGAGAGCATCATGCTTTCAGTAAGATATGCAATACGGATCTAAGATATCATGTACATATGTCATGTACATGTAATTTGATAACTTTGGCTGAGCATATTAATTCTCTCGAGATATGTCATTTCAGACCGCCAATCTGCCAGTAATGGTATGGATTCACGGTGGTGGCCTCACCACAGGTTCTGCCACCCAAGATGGGCTTTATGACGCCACAGCACTGGCAGCGATTGGTGATGTCATCGTTGTATCAATAAATTATCGACTTGGTATGTTTGGGTTCTTCGCCACAGGTAGGTTCCAAGTCCAAGATCATGTTTGATATGAACTAGTAGTAAGACAATTGAAGGAAGAACGCCTAATAAACCAGAATAAATTAATCAATCCATCTGTCTGTCTGTCTGTTTGCCTGTCTGTCTGTCCGTCTGACTATCTATTCATCGATCGATCTATATATCTGTCCAGTCTCTCTATCGATGTATCTGTCCATCTTTCTACCTATCCATCTTTTTATATTTCGCTCTTTCATTTTACAGTACACTTCATAATTCCGAATAACTTTCGTGATGTTAGGGTCAATATAAAACTATTTATCCAGATTTCAAACTTAGCGCTGCTGGAGCAAATTAATTGTAACACTCTACGTCCGACTAAAGGACTCTAGCAGTATTCGAACATTAAATGATAACAGATGAATACAGGTTGGTCTGTGTCTTATTGTAAGGTTGTTGATTGAATTCTCGCCTTTTGAAAAGGATGAGTGTGTTAGTCCATTTCACAGCTTTGTTCAAGGTCATTCAATATTTATTTTTGCTTCATTTTGTAAATAATCTGACTCGATTACATGACAGGTGATGAACATGCCCCTGGAAACTACGGATTGCATGATCAGGTAGCTGCTTTGAAATGGGTCAAAGAAAAAATCGCAGGTAAAGTTAGACGTATTTTGTGTTTCAGTTATTATGCGTATGATAATATGACTTACTGTGTCGCCTGGAAAGACTTTTCGCCTGTTTCCTTTAAAATTGGACGCAGCAGGTATGAGGTGAACTCGGACGAATGACCAACCATTTGCTACGACTGAACATAGTTCACTGTCTGTTCGAGGTTGGGTTATCCATTTTAGTTTAAATTTCTGCAAGCCTAGCTCGAGCTTCTCAAAAGAAAACGGGAAATTATACCTGTTTGCATAACGATATTACTTGTAAACCAATGTTAAAAAGTAGCACAAATTATACAAATTTGATTGACAAGCAAAATAATGGACAGAACACTCGGATGGAGGGAAACTCTGAAAAAAAAACGCATCATGAATTGGAAGTGCAGTGTGATGTGCAGGTGATTCTCAGTGTGCGGACATATGGAGTGTTGCATGTCAAGCGCAGAATCAATGTCTTTCATCCGTGTTTATGTGTGAACAGCTTTTGGCGGAGACCCAGACAGGGTGACAATATTTGGCGAGAGTGCCGGAAGCTCAAGTGTTGAGTTGTTGCTTCTATCGCCACTGAGTGATGGACTGTTCCACAGGGCCATTATGCAGGTAGGTAATATTTGAGCTAGTGAATTTTAATGTTCATCGTCTTCAGGACAATGTGTGGCGTCGCAACGGGGTGAAGACGCTCAGGTTTATTTTGTGCCATTTAGCCATATTTGAAGGACAATTTTCGCCTTTAACAATTTCTCACTCTTTCATTTGACGTTCTTGAATTTATTTTTATGCATTTTTTCAATCTATTCAATAATTAAATTTGTCGATTATGGGTGCAAAAAGAGTAAGAAATTTCAAATTTTATTCTTGAAGGCAGATTTGACCGCATGATGGCGCAATTCCGTCATCCTCCGCTGAGTCCTTTTTTGCACGATAATCCACCGTGACTTTATTCTTGTTCACTGATTCAAAAATATTTTTTTATGAAAAACAAAAGAGAGGTCTCTTGAACAAAAATGTATCATTTGTTGTTTATTTATTTACCGATTTCAACCAAGTCAACGTTTTTAGGTAAATGAGTGTAACGATTCCAAGAGCGCAGACGATATCTGTGCAAAGAAGATCGCATCGCGGATTACGCCGAGTCGCCAAGCTTAAAGTAGTATACTCCTCGAAAGTGAAAGACAAACTTTCGCCCAAATTTCCTCGAGGAATCTTTCAACCATCATCTTTCAAAATCAAGGATAAAAATCGGAGGTCACTGTGCAAACTTTGGTACTAGCGAAACAAATTACCCGAGATTTATCGAGATTTGAAATTCAAAATGGTCGCCATCGCTGTGTTAATTCTATGGAGAAAAGTAAAAATTTCGATTTTCGAAAAAACTAAGTGAAATTTTTCTTACGCCAAAAGCTTTAAAATGAGCCTCCACACCACACGTGATTGATCAGAAAAGAATTGTAAAAGTTTGAAAGTCCGAACGTCTGTCCTCGAGGCGCATACTACCTTAAGTTGTCTTAATGTACTTATGTTACAACGAGCTTATTGTATAGCGATATTAATCAGTTTCTGGACTTTTTAATAATCAGAGTGGAACAGCAACAATTGGTGGCATGCTGGGAGAAAACAACCCAAGCAAAGCGTGCTGGCACACGGCGTCGGCAAAGTCGTCGGGTGTGAGAGGGACAGCACCGAAGAATTGGTCAAGTGTTTACGCACCGTACCGGCTGAGACTTTCGAAGAAAATCTTGACCCTGAAATGGTAATGACAACCATATAATTGTCCAACCGGGAAGACTTGATTTCTATGCGACATTGGAACAAAATTGCGCATAATATAGAAGTTGCGAAGCATATCGAAAAAAATTTACATCCTTTTCAATGTAGATTGTAAAATTGTAGGTTATAATAAGGCCTTTCTTCAAGCTTTTCCTTGAATATGTGCCAATTATCGTTTACGTTTAGATGAATTGGGAAAACACTGATCCCAAAATTTAGTGAAGAGCATTTTCTTACATTTACCATTTTCATCGACAGAAAAACTTGATGAATGCTACTGGACTCGGGATAGAGGACGTTATGTACGCCACGATACCTCGCATCGATGGCCACTATATAAGCGCAATGGCAGATGATATCTTCAGTCAGGGAGCATTTACCAAGACAGACGTCAACATCATGATCGGTACCAACGCCGACGAAGGTACGCTGTTCTTAGCCATGGTTATGGCCCATGCGATGAACGACTCCGAGGTGTTTATGGACAAGACTGTCTACGAACAAGTATGGTCTGCTTTCTTGTTTGAGTCGTTCAAGTACATTCCGGCTGTGCAGGACGCCATCAAACTCATGTACGTCAACTGGGAGGAAGCGGACTCCGACGACGCAGACTATGTCGAAGCCTACTCTCAAATGCAGGGCGACTACATGTTCGTGTGCCCGGCGGACAAATCGGCCCGCGCTTACGCGAAATTTGGTTTCAACGTGTATATGTATCACATGACCCACGTGCCGTCTACCTCTGTTTGGCCGATCACATGGATGAAAGCTGCCCACGGGGAAGATTTGCAATTTGTGTTCGGAGCACACTTCAGTCATGGTAAAGCCCCGAAGAATGTCACAATGAACCCAGAGGAAGTGGCTATGTCACTTAAGGTCATGAAATACTGGACAAACTTCGCTAAATCCGGGTAAGACGTTTTTTTAATGAAATTTATATTACCATGCCCTGTCCATCGCATTTCAATTGGTCGAGCTGAACCACATGACTGCCCACAAATACACAGTAATGGTTTGTTTACATGTCCGTGAATATGAATAATATCGTAAACATAGTAACCTTACAGCTAAAACGAAAATTGTGATTTGTACAAAGATCATAATCGATCACAAAATAAAATGGAGCACTTGTGGGCCAAGTTTGAACTTTTTACCGAAAACTCTCCGGATTTGCAAAATTTTTGCAGCGCGCGCACCACTCGCTGACAAGTTCTGGGCCCCGTTGTCGTTTGCAAGGGAAATTTTCGTAAATTTTGACGGTTTTCTTGGGTTCGTTGATAATATAATGGAAATAACAGACTCCGCGCAGACCATTAACATTTATTTGTGGGCGCGGGCGAAAGGAAAGCCAAAATTAAAGGACTCGTCAAGCCTCGCCCTTTAATTTTTGGCTTTCCTCTCGCCCTTGCCCATAAATAAACGTTAATGGTCAGCGCGTCGTCCGGTATTTCTATAACAATTGCGTAAAAAATGCATGTAAATACTACTTCATGGTCAGAGTCTACGATATCAAACAGAAATGTTATAATGGTACAAATTTGATTCGTCACGATTGTTCAATTAGCTCGATATAAACAATATAGCAAACTAATATAATATGTAAGTCCTGAACAAATAGGAGGTTAATAATTGTCAAAGGATGGAAAATTAATTTAATATTCGTAATAAAAATCTGATGATCATATATTGAAATTCGTAGTTTACACAATATCATGATGTTGACGTTGATCTTTCCCTTTGAATTTTTATCATTTGTATACGTACATTTTCACCGCTCTGTCACTAAAATCTACTTTCCATACATGTATACATAGAGATAGATAGATAGATAGCTAGATAGATAGATAGATAGATAGATAGATAGATAGATAGATAGATAGATAGATAGATAGATAGATAGATAGATAGATAGATAGATAGATAGATAGATAGATAGATAGATAGATAGATAGATAGATAGATAGATAGATAGATAGATAGATACACACATACACACATACATACATACATACATACATACATACATACATACATACATACATACATACATACATACATACATACATACATACATACATACATACGTACGTACGTACGTACGTACGTACGTACGTACGTACATACATACATACATACATACATACATACATACATACATACATACATACATACATACATACATACATACATACATACATACATACATACATACATACATACATACATACATACATACAGACATACAGACAGACAGACAGACAGACATACATACAGACACAGACAGACAGACAGACAGACATACAGACAGACATATTTAATTTAGTGATATATACCTTGTACATATGCCTTTTCTCAATCTTCATACTATATCTTCCAAAGAAATCCAAATCTATCTAGTGCTGAGGAGGAATCATCCGGGGAAGACTGGCCACTGTTTAAAGTACCCGGATTAGCGTACAAAGAACTCTCTCCAAAGATGGAAAACAAGCGAGCATTGAAAGCCAAGGAGTGTGCTTTCTGGAACGACTTTCTTCCTAAGCTCGTGAAACATACAGGTTTGTAAACACAGACATACTTGTTGACTTACCCTAACCTCATACAGCGGCTGCGTTATGAAACGATCTATATTGACGTAACCCACGGATGTTATATCTTGCAACGTCGCACTGACTAAAATATGAAAGAAATGTCATTATTTGGATAAAGTGAGAAACACGCGTAGAAAAAATTAGATACATGAAGGTGTCCCAGAATGACTTTTTTGAACAAATTAACTTTACATTAAATTTCGTCAGCTAAGGTCCAGTAAAATTTGACAAGCATACCATCATATACTCAGTGATGTCGATTATCCACAAATATAGTTGAACATGACAGTCAATTTAGTTTTTTACTGCGCATTTTCAACGTTTTACTGCAGTAAGTGGCTAAAATTGAGTTATTTTAAACATTTTAGTTCGAACACGATTGGAACTAATTTCGGATAATTGGATAGTGAAGTAATGTCAGTTTAATCTGCACATGTATGCTCATCTGCTTTTTTAAAGTTATACACTTGCTTTTATGAGTAATTTGTAATATTGCAACATTCACTTGTAGGGCACCTAACACTTTTGAGAAATTTGAAAAATACGACGATCCAATTATCCCAAATTAGTTCCGATGGTGTTTTCGGGAAGGTGAAATGCATCTTCTGTGAAAATTGTAAGTCAAAAAGTCAGTACAAATCATATCACAGTAGGGACGATACTTGAGTCGCGACCCTTTCGAACTTGAAAGTCAGTACAATAAGGACGTAACACACTAGAGTTACCATTTTATTGCGCGGGTAAGATGTAAAAACATCCAAAATGTGAGAACATCAATGATTATGTTCTCCAGGAATATTTCATCAAAATAGAAAATCGACCTGTGCATAAGGGACGTAACTCCACATTTTTTTTTCAGTTTACATAAAAATTAGTATATACTTATAACATTTTTCAGTGTACATAAAAATTAGTACATAATTATAACATATTTCATTTGTGACATTTTATATATATGTTTGATATCACCCTTCACCCATAAAACCATTAACCGCAAACAAGTTGAATTTTAAAGTAGGAGGCTTTTAAAACCGTTATTCCCTTCTAACTCACTTTGTTGAAAAACCGAGTCACGCCCCTCTTGCACTGGGCCATCGATGTGGTTTTTCTGTCACTTGTGTCTCCAGTGACTCTACCGTCTAAACCGTAGACACTCCGGAAACTCTAGATCCAGGATCGATGCAATAACACAAGGTGCAAGACATTGTCGATACAAAATGTGGTATCAAGTGGCGGAATAACATGCATTCCCATGCACCAACTCTAAAATGTCGATGTATTCAAACAGAAAGGTGATTCACAGTTCACACAATACAACCACCCCTGATAGCATGCATTGTCGGTAAGACTAGAAAAACCGTAAAATGTTAACCGCCGCTATTGAAGCCCGAGCAGACACCTACACAATGCGAAACGATACCATCACAGTAGAGCATATTAGAATCACAGACAAGCAATCATGTGATTGAATCTGTCATCCCTAGATTTACTTCGCTATGATTGACGATTCCCGACATAAAATGTTATTACAACGTAGTATTTATTATTAATATCTCTCTCTCTCTCTCTCTCTCTCTCTCTCTCTCTCTCTCTCTCTCTCTCTCTCTCTCTCTCTCTCTCTCTCTCTCTCTCTCTCTCCAGATGTTGATACAGTGTGTGCTGCCCCCAACGACGAGGCTGAGAAGTACAACGAAGAAAGCAATACACCTTAGGCATCGTCATAGAGATTTCTGAATTAACTGAAATATGCAATTTGTGTTCTTAGTATTATTTTACATCAATGAATTGGCCCTGGTTACTAGGATTAACCGTAGAGTATGCTATGAACTGCCATGGGAATATGTCTTGCTGCACGAAGTACATCGCTAACCCAATTCTGTAAAATGTGTTTCCCTTGATGTACACAAACTCCCATGTTCGATGTAATTTATACCTGCCCCTTGATCACATACGAATGTTATATTGCTTTGAACATTGATTGATTGATTGATTGATTGATTGATTGATTTTACGAATGGCCTCCCGCAAGATATAATTTCTGCACCAAAAATATCATCACGCTCCTGAAGTGAAATAAATAAAGAAATAAAGAAATAAATATATTGCTTTCTATAATCCCCCAGTGGTAAGTTATCATTGTTTTGACCGTGACGGGTTTTTCCCACGTTACAGATGTATGGATGTGACTAGGGTTTCAAAATATGGTAGCAGAGAAAAAAAACCGCTTAGGTGTAAGGGTTCCTCTGGGTAGGCTACAAGCAAAATAGTAAAGGTCAAATATCCAGACCTTTTGCAGCTATCTTCCGTCTGTTAGAATCGCATATTTTATTTCGATATAAGGTCAAAGGTGCATACTATTTAGAGATGAAGACAATATTTTACCTATTAGGCCAATAATAATAAAAGGTTTGTTTTCCCGTTCTAGACATATTTCAAATATGATGCGGTGACGCGGGGTTTTTAACTCATTTTTTATTCTTCAATCAACAAGAACGCCGAAAAAACATGAAAACATTATAGGAATGTTCGCAGAGATAAATGCACAGCGGTGTTGCTTTAGTATTCTTGTATAGCAACAGTTCTGTGGTTTGACATTTAGTGCAGCAATGTACAGTTTGGACGGCTTAGTAATATGACAGTGACAAATGTGTACAGTTCTGGATGGAACGTTAGTGTCAGTTATTTTGTTTACAGTTCTGTTTTATACAGCTCAGTGTTATGCACTATCGTCGCGTATTTTTGCGTTTATTTTTTTATTTTATTTCCCCATTAGCAGAAAAAAGGTTGACGCGGCGGGTCTGCATTGACACGCGCGAGGATGAGAAACAAACTTTTATTTTTCTTGGCCCTACAGGAGGGCAAGTCGCCAAGGAGTGACTGATTTTGCATGGGACAGTTGCCATTGAAGTGCTTTTATCATATTTGTTATGAAAGAATGAAATATATTGGATCGAGCAGTTCTTAATGTACGTTTGAACGTCGAATTAAGTACTATTGAATTCTAAATGATTTCTAGGCAATATTACACACTGAACAGTCTTTGACTGGTTCTGAGTCACTTGCCAAGACAACATAATATTGAAGTGGCGGATAGGCCGTAATAGCTATTTTCATCTTTTCAATGGTTGCAATACATCAGCAACTTTTTGTAGATCTTCCGCAAAGCCAGACCGGGACAGTTACAGACAAGATAGTAAAAATATTAAAGCTATACGTACAGCCTATCATTCCGTCAGTCAACGTTATTCATGGAAATGCATTCGGAATAAAACCGACCAAATCATGTTGTAGGTGTGGCCACGTCATTCTTTATGTCACCGTTATTCACTGTTTCCTGAGTCGTATACTTTCTGGATACTTTTTTCCCTCACTCGTTGGCTTTTCATTGCAACTTTTCTAGTCCTGGGTAGAGGGACAGGACACGGGTACTACAAGCGGCGACACTAAAAATGATACGCTGGGAAGCTATTGTCTAAGGAAGGTCACGGAACAAACCTTTGCTCTCAGCTGACCTGATAAGTTCTGTCTCCTTGTAATCGGTTAATTATTTGCCCGAGAGTACAGATTACGATCGCTCGACATGATATCACCACCAATCAATATGTGTAACCGGCAATTTGCTGGGACAACTTTCAATGGGGATCGAGGCTCTTACGTTGGGTTGTTAGAAACGGAGCCATAAGCGATATAATATGCATTATATTTGTTAAACGAAGCACCCCTTTTTGTTAGTGTATTTACACGGGACATCAAAAATCTGAGGGCGCACTTCACATCCAGGTGCGAGAAATGATCAGGACATGCAGACATGAGAATAAAGGCCACCACTCCAACCAGACCAGAGTGGGAGTAAATGTCGTACAAATATCTACGTGTTTGCAGTATTACCTGTGATATTGACAATGACGTAATCATGTTGGTATACTACACTTCCATAAAAGGCGCTGATTGGACACTGTAGGGAACATTTCCATAAATAGTAGTGCGCTGAACAACTCGATCGAGTGTACGCGTGTCTTCAAAAATCAACGTCTGTGAATGGTGAAGATCGCAAGGTGCCCTTCGCAAGTACAGGTACACGCGTCAACCATGATTTGTGCCAAATATGTACTCTATGCCGCCTTACTTATTAGCTGCGCTTTCGCCGAGGACCCGATCATAGAAATCAAATCGGGAAAACTGGTCGGAAAATCGGAGGAATTTTCCCACAAGGACGTCGACGTTCAGCGTACCGTCCAGGTCTTCAAGGGGATACCTTACGCCGAGCCGCCGGTCGGTGACCTCAGGTTTCGACTTCCACAGCCTAAAGCGCCCTGGGAGGGGGTGCTTGATGCAAGTAATGCTGCATCAGCCTGCCGTCAGCCGCGTGTGCCGCTTGTTCCATTGGAAGAACCTACCAGCGAAGATTGCCTTTACCTGAATGTGTTTAAGCCGATGTCTGATGTAAGTATAGATTAATCGTGTGATATTTACTATTTTGTATCATGGGTCGGAAATTACCAATAATTGGAAAGCGTCGTCGAGTCCTAACAAAAAATTGGTAGTAATCGACAAACTATGATGAAAACAATACATCAAAAACATGCTGTAAGGATTTTCTTCTCGCGAAACAGAAATACGGCATACAGTCACCTGTAGCCGACTGAGGGTGTCCCATCACTCTTACATAATCTTTTCTATACAGTTAATCGGCAATCTCTGATACTCGGGGCCCTCACTGTTTTGCACGGCTATGATTCAGTTAGTGACGAATGTTTAAATTAGTGTACAAAATGTTCCCAGTTTCAAGAAGTATATATCCTGAAGCGGTATTGCAGAAGTTTTGCCAGCCCGTCCTCTGGGAAAAATTAACCAACTTTGCCAAACTCTGAAAGGACAGCAGAGAACTAAATAACGTAGCACGAGAACCACGGAGTACAATGATATGTAGGGAACATCAACTTCTTAATGCTTGAACTGTAGTCCAGGCAAGTGTTGCACTGAAATTGGCGATCATATGCAGGTGTGCTATTTTTCCATTTGCACATTTTTTAACATAGTAGTAAAATATAATGTAAACAATATAGTTTTCATTTGGACGATTCTTAACACATATCTTAACTCTAATCTAAATAATTATTGAACGAATTATCTGAATATGATTGTTTAATTACGGACTTATCCTTATACGTTTTCTGTACTGATAAGAAAAAAAGAACGGCTTTACCATTTCAGTCTAATAATCTAGCAGTAATGGTATGGATCCACGGTGGTGGCTTTGTCATGGGTTCCGCAACTCACGACGGATTATACGATGCCACGGCGTTGGCGGCGATCGGTGACGTCATCGTTGTATCTTTGAATTATCGCCTGGGTGTGTTTCGGGCTGTTCTCCTCAGGTAGGCTCAAAGTTCAACGTCATTGGATATGAACACTCAATGAGACAACTGAGGAGAAAACGTCTGCCAAAACCTCAAAAGTGTCCCTGACGTCGAACAGGTCATATTTCCAAATAGACGAGGGATGCTTTCAATGATATATTGGCATAATGTTGTTGAACTTCGCGTGTTTAAAAGCGGTGATCTGTATGACTTCAACAATGATCCTATGACTTGAAATGCGTCCTGTTATAGAGTATTTACTTTTATACATACAAGCTGGTCCTTATAGCCCTGATCTAGTTGTACATTTATATCCAACTTGTTGCAGCATTATTGTGGAAACAGTGACACATATCTCCAGGACCCTGGTAGAACTCAAAAGAATATCAACATGCTGGTGGTACCAGAGTGACCAATATCGTTGCAAGGACATCGAAAACTTCTTGATTTATTTATCACTTTCTTGTTAGGAGGCCTAATGATATATGAGTTTTTACAGACGATATCAGTACACTCGAATCGTGTTCGTCTTTTTTATTCGGTTACATAATAGGTGATGAACATGCCCCTGGAAACTACGGAATGCACGATCAGGTAGCTGCTTTGAAATGGGTCAATGAAAACATCGCAGGTAAAGTTTTACTCTTTTTTCGTTCTTGTATGTGCAATTTAGCGACACGTCTGTCAGAGACTTAGGGGCTTCAACCAGTTGACGTCAACCATAA
This sequence comes from Ptychodera flava, assembly GCF_041260155.1. Taxonomy (NCBI): domain Eukaryota; kingdom Metazoa; phylum Hemichordata; class Enteropneusta; family Ptychoderidae; genus Ptychodera; species Ptychodera flava. The sequence goes on from NC_091930.1 coordinate 37,790,194, forward strand.
CTTTAATGTCTAAAATTTCTACGACAGAGCCGGTAATGCAAATTTGTGTAACAAAATACTATTACAGGTAAGCCGCTGTTCGAATTTGATGAAAAATGTTGTACATTAGTAAAGACGATTGACATAATCCTTAGATTGTAGAGGACCATGAAAACACGAAGAACACTTAGTGGCAATATAGTAACCGGAGACGTCGTGCTCTCCAAGTCATAACATGGCTACGTTTCTTTTACTATGTGTTTCCGTGTGAACAGCTTTTGGTGGAGACCCAGACGGAGTGACAATATTTGGTGAGAGTGCTGGCGCCGGCAGCGTTGACTTTTTGATTCTATCGCCGCTGAGTGATGGACTGTTCCACGGGGCTATTATGCAGGTAGGTAATATTTGACCCCGTGTGAACTTTCCAACGCAAATGAGTGAAGGTGTGTCAGCGAACTAGTCAGAGATTTATTCAAGCTTCTGACCAAGTAGAGAACAAGAGTAACGCTTATATCGAACTGAGCGCTTTCGTTTCCATGTTCAAGTCGTTCTTTATCCCCTAAAACTTGTGTTTCTGTGTCGTTTATGTGAATGGTTACGATTGCATAGGATGGACCTAACAGCAAGTATTATCTACAGTTTATCAACATAATACGATAGATCCTGGAGCAGATAACGTCTTCCTAAAGCACATGATCGCTCGTTCAACTTCAGCTCATTCAGTTTTGCGTCGCACTATATTATTTTTGCATACCATTGAAACATTTGTCCGTGTTTTCAAAACATCATGACTCCTTTCGTATTAAAGAGAATATTAGGGTTTGCATGATTAAGTGACAAAATTACATGTTTCCTGGCAAAATATTAGAAGTGGACGAAACTGGCCGCTATTTCGCTTTTATTGCATATGTATATGTGAAGTCGATATGAGCCACGTCTGCATAGAAGCGATAATGCTGGTAATATGTTAATAATTAATTTGAACTACTTTCCTTAGCTTACTTAAATCTCATATGACAATATTGCATCCAGTACGAGCTACAATGATATACATGCACTTTTTTCTCGTCATTCCCTGATAATCAGAGTGGAACGGCATCCATGGGCGGTATTCCCCGGCCGGCAAACTCGCCATTGACAGCTAAGCTGGCACACGGCGTCGGCAAAGTCGTCGGTTGTGAGAAGGACAACACCGAAGAATTGGTCAAGTGTTTACGCACCGTACCGGCTGAGACTTTGGAAGAAAAGCTTGACCCAGAAATGGTAATGGCGTCCATATAATCGCAACAAACAAATCATATACCTTCCGATATGGAAAGATTGAAATCTTGATTTCTGTTTGATATCGTAAGAAAATTATTTTTGTTTAAAAAGTAAAACTATTAAATAAAATTGTAAGTATAGTACAAGTAAAAGCCAGCTCTGTATCATAGTCTGTAAGATTGTAGGAAACAGCGCCACCACATGGAGGTTTAGAGTTTCCTTTCATGTTTGTTCAAACCATGGAGGTAGTAGAGACTCTACTACCTCCATGTTCAAACTTACCTTTTGATTTAAATGAATTAACAATCGTAGAGATTATCTTCTCACAGCATTATGTTTTCCATGTTTAATCGACAGAGTAACTTGATGAATGCCACTGGACTCGGTATGGAGGACGTCATGTTCGCCATGACACCCATCGTCGATGGGCACTATATAACGGCTCTGACAGACGATCTCTTGAGTCAGGGAGCATTTACCAAGACAGACGTCAACATCATGATCGGCACCACCGCCGACGAAGGCACGCTATTCTTACCCATGCTCTTTCCCCATGCAATGAACGACTCAGAGGTGTTTATGAACAAGACTGTCTACGAACTAGTATGGTCTGCTTTCTTGTTTGAGTCGTTCAAGAACATTCCGGCCGTGCAGGACGCCATCAAACTCCTGTACGTCAACTGGGAGGAAGCGGACTCCGAAGACGCCGACTACATTGACGCCCTCTCTCAAATGCAGGGCGACTACACGTTTGTGTGCCCGTCGCTTAAATCGGCTCGCGCTTACTCCAAATTTGGCGCCAACGTGTACATGTATCACATGACCCACGTGCCGTCTACCTCCGTTTGGCCGATCAAATGGATGAAAGCTGCCCACGGGGAAGATATAGCGTTTGTGTTCGGAGCACACTTCAGTCACGGTAAAGCCCCGAAGAATGTCACAATGAAGCCAGAGGAGGTGGCTATGTCACTAAAGGTCATGGAACAGTGGACAAACTTCGCTAAATCCGGGTAAGTTTCTATAATATTGAAAAGCCTCCGCAAGCAATTTCTTGTCCAAACGTTCAACGACCTTGAATGGAAACGTTTAAATCACGCATTGTTTTCTTGATTGGGCGATTGATTATTCCCTAGGGCTATACGGGAGCAATTATTTAAATCATTGCTTTTTCAAAGTCCATATACATCCTGGCCGAATAGGGGTAATCGATATATCTGCCAACAATATTTGCACTTAAGGTGGTATGCGCCTCGAAAGTAAAATACAATCTTTTGCTCAATCTTTCTTCAAAGAATCTTTCAACAATTCTCTTTCAAAATCAAGAATAAAACTTTGGGACCAACGTGAAATTTTTTGGCACTAGAGAAATAAATAACCCAAGATTTACGGATAAGCAAAATTCAAAATGGCAGCCAACCAGGGCCCTGTGTTAACTCTATGGAGCAAAATAGTGGTTGATCAGAAAAGAATTGGAAAAGTTTTAGAGTCTAAACACCTGTCTCCTAGGCGCATTCTACCTTGATCATGCTCGTCATAAAAATCTGATGATACAAAAATTAACATGTGAACAATGTATAATAAATTGTACAAATATGCCTTTCCCGGTGAATTTTATACGATGCTTCCATCTTCATCCTTTGCTACCACACATGTAGGAATCCAAACTTATCTGACACTGACGGGGAATCATCCGGGGAAGATTGGCCACTTTTCAAAGTACCCGGATTAGCATACAAAGAACTCTCTCCAAAGATGGAAACCAAACGAGCTTTCAAAGCCAGGGAGTGTGTATTCTGGAACGACTTCCTCCCCAAGCTTGTGAAACATACAGGTTTGTATATACAAATATCTATCTCACATTAGAGTGTCCTAACCTCTGACCGTTCATTTCCAACATCTTGGCTGCGGTGAAAGCAAATAATACTGGTCCGACATAATTGAGAAAGGTATGTAATGTCGCGGCTGGCTAATTCGTTATAGTGAGAAAAACACACCAAGGAAAAATGGGTATTTTAACGTGGTCACAGTTCGAAATGAGCTTTTCAATTTATACTGTAATTATTGATAGAAATCTGTCAACTTTTTGACAGTTGACTGTGAGATAGTATCAACAATAAAATGTGTACACTACAGTTCTTTGTCTTGTAAAACGCGAGTGTGTTGAGTTGGCCGCGGACTGCATGAAGGGACGTTGAGCGTCCGAATCAGATTTTGCCTTGGAAACAAATCTGGTACTAGTGACAGAAAAACACATTGTCTGCCTAGGTTTAATTGCCAGTGTCTTGCTGCAAAGGAAACTATTGTGTTGTCTTCCAAATGTCATATAATCGCGATATTAGTCAGTGCCGCGCTGAAAAACAACAACATATGTTGCTGTAACTGAATGTTGATCAGAGTTCATTGACCCGACACCAAAGAGTGAACACAAGGTGTACTACATTTTCAACACCAACATAGTGGTATCTTGTATAACAATATCGAGTTGAACCCATGCACCATCCCTCAAAAACAATGCACTCAAACAGAAAAGGTATTTAGTAACTGAACATCTGATCTTAAAAAATAGTGGACAATCTCTTTTGATTATAATTTACCGTTCGCAGGTTTTGAACAGCAATGTAAAAAGTGTTCTTGTGAATTTGAAGTGTCCACATTGTCATTGAAGCGAGTCCAAACAATCGCCTGCACGATGCAGACCGATACCTTCATGCGTAGACTAATTAAGTCATATAGAGACAATAATACAATGAAATTTGTCATACATTGATTGACTCTGCACTGTCTATTAGTTCTCGATATACAATCCTATTACAATGCAGTTGTTCTCAATTATTCTTAGACTCACAAACTAGAGACACTTATTCACCGACATATCGATGTAAAACTATAACGAAAGAAATTGTTGACAAGTCCCCGTCGAGCAATGTGGTGCTTTTTATCAGTACGGCTTTACAGAGTAACTCTCTCTCTCTCTCTCTCTCTCTCTCTCTCTCTCTCTCTCTCTCTCTCTCTCTCTCTCTCTCTCTCTCTCTCTCTCTCTCTCTCTCTCTCTCTCTCTCTCTCTCTCTCTCTCTCTCTCTCTCTCTCTCTCTCTCTCTCCATGCAGATACAGTGTGTCCAGCCCCAGATGACGAAGCTGCGAAGTATAACGAAGAAAGCAACAAACCTTAACTGAAAGAAGATAATTAATCAATTTCTGACATTTGGATTGTTTTACAATATGTAATTGACGGTTGGGATATTCGATTAAAAAACATAAGCCAGTAAATCCAGTAAACATTTAGGTTAATCCACAAGCTTCAAAATGAGACCTACAAGTGATAGAACAAACAGGTATTGTAAAAAATTCTGAATATCGGTTCCCGAGATGCAATCTATCGTACTTTGCAAACACATCGTATTCCCGCTGCAGGCGTAATGCATTTCGTACGGTATGGATTCTTATGTTATACGGACGACACTCCCTCCATCAGTGACGGAGGGACTGTGATTGGACGTAACGTATGCACAGGCTGTATCGTCGATACGAACTTCAAACATTTCGACGTGAATTGGAGAGTGGAACAAGATACAGCATTTTAGAATTACAACACCTCCCTTCCAAAAAAAACCCCAAAAATAAAACAAAACAAAACACATAAAAGGCATCAAAAGGCGAAAACAAATGCGGAATCAAGCAGCAAAGATTAGGGGAAACGCTCGTTGGAGCATATAACCGTCCCGTGAATTGTCACTCTGCTTTCAGTAAAGGAGCAATTTTGATATGGCGACTAAGATGATCACAACAGTTTTCATGGCGGAAGGATGGAATGTCAACATGAAACAACGTCAGTAAGAATTATGTGTGGCTAAGTTCATATGAATTCCAGTCTCCCATAACTTACGAAATTGAATAAAAAATGACTACTGCAAAGTTGACGTATACTCAGTATGTATGTGGTGAACTGAGCGCAGATCTAACGGTAGACGGAAGGTGACAGACAGAGAGACAGAGAGAAAGAGATTTTAAATGGGGGGTATGGCCGTTTAAATATACTGATAATTCACTTGTCAGTGATAAATTTAAGCAAGGAAAATGTTACAGTAAGATATTAATCAATATTAAGTACCGTACATATCCGAAGTTTGAAGCAGAAATATTTTTTATTATTGGGACGCTTTTGGAATGCATAAATTGGTAAAAACCATGTGGTATACTAATTGCTGAGGGGTCTATTGTAGACTCTATCACAGCCGCCCTCGCCGGCTTTGCCTTCGACCATACTAGCGCCCTCAGTTGTTCGCTCGGCTCAGCGAGCAAGCCAAGGGCACAGGTTATCGTGACGTTGCTTGGATAGTCGTTCGAGGCGGGCGGCCGCAGGTCGCCGTTTACTTGGAAAACAGAGAAAGGTCAGACATCGATTTCAGACAAGCAGCCAGAAAGAAACAAAAGAAACAATCTGGCGTCAAATAAATGATCCTCGACTATCACAAATACCTTCAAATGTTTATTGCTCCAGTATGGCCGGCCTAGAAACGCTACATGTGCCGAAATTTGGCAATATTCACTTCCTGGGGATTCCGCACACTTGCCCTGTATCCGCCATACTGACTTAATTGGACTTCGCATTGAATTGTGGGTAAGGTAGTTCAAATTCAGTATGGCGGATACAGGGCAAGTGTGCGGAATCCCCAGGAAGTGAATATTGCCAAATTTCGGCACATGTAGCGTTTCTAGGCCGGTCATACTGGAGCAATAAACATTTGAAGGTATTTGTGATAGTCGAGGATCATTTATTTGACGCCAGATTGTTTCTTTTGTTTCTTTCTGGCTGCTTGTCTGAAATCGATGTCTGACCTTTCTCTGTTTTCCAAGTAAACGGCGACCTGCGGACGCCCGCCTCGAACGACTATCCAAGCAACGTTACGATAACCTGTGGCCAAGGGCGAGGGGCTGTTCACACACGTTTTCTTTTCGATTTTATTTTCGATTTTTTTGATTGGTTAGAAAAACTCCACCCATATTTCTCCATGTCGCCTGCCATTGGACCATGCTATCGAGACAGACTTGTTCCCTATGAGATAACAAGGGATATCAGCGTTGATACCCCGCGCGCGGCCCCGCAGCTAGTCTTAGGCTCGTATTGCGCAATTGCCTTAATAGATACATATACTAAATTTGAGACGCCGTGCAATTATAGTCAGTGGGGCGGAAAGTACATGGTTCGAAATGTCTTACCGAAAACTTACAACGTCGAAGAGGCCATTGCATTGACAAAAATGTCATATCGAGAAAAAAGTTGCGAGACATGCAATTAGAAGCCCTGTCATCCTGTGCCAACAGCAAGGATACGCAAGTAATACTCCCGACCGCCGGCTACGGAAAATCACTATGCTACTAGTCGCGGTGACCCAGACTCTCTGGTGGGGGCGCTGTCACTTCTGCCAGGGCGGAAGTGGAAGCGACAGCGCCCCCCCAGTTCTGCAGCAGAGAGTCTGGGTCAACGAGATTCCTTTGATACCAGTTTAATACTTCCAAAGTATTCGATGTCATGCATGGTGTTGACAAATTTACGAAAACTCATCATATCGGCATCATTGTGAGTCGACTACGGCATTAATGGAAGATCAAGTTCGGGCGGCAAGTAGAGGCGTTTATTGGATAAGCATAGCAAGGTAAAGTTATAAAGAGGAAAATGCGCGAAGGATACTACTTTCGTATTTGGGTCACCGGAAGCCCTACTGAGCTATAACTCGGCTGGCTCGATGAGCCTCGCTTTCTAGAAAGCCGTCGAGGGCGCATCACCATATGGTTGAGGGCAAAGCTGCGAAGCGGACGAAGGGCTGTGAGAGAGTCTAGTCTATTGCTACCGTATCATCTTTTAGATATGTGAACAAAAATGCCCCATTGAAGCATCACTTTCCTCCACTGAAACACGTCAAAGTTGAAGTGACCCATAGCATGGATGGATATATTCTCGTTATGTTTTCACCTCCGCTTCAACGCATGACCCCGTCCTCAATGTCAATGGCATGCAGTTGAGTTACAAGACAATGCTCTTAAACTTTCAACTTTTTAACGAGTCGGGATGACGTTTTGTAATCATCTTTAGATACCAGAGGGGACATAGTCCACGCTTGAATGAAAGCGTTCCCCGTTATTGCATACTAAAACAACGATTGCTAACACTGGTGAGTTCTTTTGCCACCTCAGTGAGTCATAAAAACCTCAGACGGTCTATTATATTTTCACTATGGAAGATCTCTACAGGTAAACTAATAAGATTACAGAAGCAAAAATAAAGGTTTAGGTTATACAAGAATTGAATGTCAAAAAGGCTCAAAAATATGAAAATATAAATAAGTTTAGCTAGTTTCACGAACAAACAGAACTTTTGCCCTGAAAGTGATTGCATTTGTGTTACAATTATTTACGAGATCATTTTCTCAAAGTCGATTTCTTTCCGACAATGCGTATTCATATTAACAGTTTGAACCCTCAGCACAAGGCAAACGCTGTTTAGGGTAGTGAGAATTAAGAATATCATTGGAGAACGTACAGTCGAGCAAAGAAACGTTTTCAGTTAAACCTGGTTACATTGGTAAACCTGGTTACATTGGTAACCTGGTTACATTGGTAAACCTGGTTACATTGGTAAACCTGGTTACATTGGCTGCAAACTGAAGCTGCCACTGTGCTTTGACTGTGTGTATCAATTCGGACTTATCATATACCCATGACCGTATCCGTGTCTCCTCTGACGCGTCGTGACGTGGAACGTAAAACATCAGTCTGATACGGCACGTTATACGTCATCAATTGTTGTTTATTTCCGATTTTGATGTTATGATGTTCATCTTGCATTTAACGATCAAATCCATCTTTTTCACTTCAATCAAAATTTACCAATATAAAACGAAACATATTACTAGTACATATGAATGTAACGTCTTTTATATCAGATCTAAAGAGAGTTACAGGACAGGTTGTTGTAGAAAATTAAAAGTTGATGTTTACAATCTGTTGTATTTTGCGCTACTTCGTCGTTCCTGTTCACGTCAGCCATGTTTCAGCAACAATTATTAAAGTAAATTCAAACTTACAATATTGTCCGTGTAATAATTATCCACCAGAACACCGGGAAGGTGACCAGAATTAGTAAATTGGCTCCATTCCTTTTCTGAACTGCGGTAAATTGCGCTGAAATAATCCTGTTTAGACTGTATACACTCGACACGATGCGATCGACGACTTGATCAGCTGTTGTAAACAAACATATATCAATGCGCTCAGACCAGCGGCAGAATATAAAAACATAGTCCCTTCGAAAGACTGACAAAAACTAATAAATTTCTTTATTTGTAATTACCTTTTACATAAATATACGGTCATGGGAATATGATAAATCGGTTATCCACGATATCAGCGCTTGGTTGGGACGTATTGCCACTCGTGAGGGTGCGCGCCGCATCACACTCGTCGTCGACTCGTGTGATGCGGCTCGCACCCTCACTCGTGGCAATACGTCCCAACCAAGTGCTGATATCGTGGGATAACCTCATATTATTACATCTATATTGTATGCCAATAATGCAATGTCGGTGACTCGATGCAAGTAAGCGCTCAGGGGGGCGTAAATCAAATTTCTTAGATTTGATGATAAGAGCAAAAAAGTCTGGAAATCCTTTTTTTTTACTTTTACCGGTGACGATTTTTTTCACTATGAGATTCCGTGCACGCTTGTTGGTTGCAATTGTGTCAAATTATATTTGCTGAGACAGATGGTAAACCTTTTAACAACAAACACCAGTTAAGTACCTCCCGCAAAGGGCCTTCGATATGCTGTAGCAAGGCAGCGTGATCAAAATATACAGTTATTGGAATAGAAGAGTTTAGTTTTCCTCAGTGATATACCTCCCTTAAGTACAGTAACGCAGTAAATTTTTGTCAGAATCAATACGTAACATGATGTATCGATAATTGCAGTGAGTTGACAAAGGTGATTGATGTATTTGTTATAAAAAGGGTAATATAGGAATTGCTTAGAAAAAAGGACATGGCCCGATGTTATTTTTAGATAATATCATATTCTCGGCAAAAATTATTGCATTTGTTTATGTTGGATGTTGTCCTCGTTCGGTATCATCACACCAATTAAAGATTCTAACATTGAAATGTCACGGCTGAAGAAATCTTCAAAGATATCATTTCTCTCGATTAGATTGCTATTTCCTTCTTCTCGATCGGCTACTTCTTCTTCGTTCAGCTCCTTAGCATCACACTGGTATCTCCCTGGTGTAGCTAACTTGTCAGCACAGGCGATCGTGCCTCCCTTCTCCTCGTCGCCAGATCGTTCAGGCCGTGATTCTGTGGAGCTAGCTGCTGGTGTAGCTAACTTGTCAGCACAGGCGATCGTGCCTCCCTTCTCCTCGTCGCCAGATCGTTCAGGCCGTGATTCTGTGGAGCTAGCTGCTGGTGTAGCTAACTTGTCAGCACAGGCGATCGTGCCTCCCTTCTCCTCGTCGCCAGATCGTTCAGGCCGTGATTCTGTGGAGCTAGCTGCTGGTATAGCTAACTTGTCAGCACAGGCGATCGGGCCTCCCTTCTCCTCGTCGCCAGATCGTTCAGGCCGTGATTCTGTGGAGCTAGCTGCTGGTGTAGCTAACTTGTCAGCACAGGCGATCGGGCCTCCCTTCTCCTCGTCGCCACATCGTTCAGGCCGTGATTCTGTCGAGCTTGCTGCTGGCTTTATTCCGGGGTCTCCACTTTGCGTCTCTGCAGTGTCTGCTTCAGCGTGATGGGCATGCGGAGTCTTTGGTTCTCCTTGAGCCTTTGATGTCTGACCATTGTTATCTTCAGACTCTGGCTCGTTGAATTGCTTCATAACGCCCTCTGTCAGCAAGTAGGCACCGTGAAACCATACCTAGTGAAACAATACAAGCACACAGTACAATGACGAGGAGGAGATTCATGGTGGAAACAATAAAACAATTTAACAACAACGTCAGCATCATAACCAGTCAGAACAAAACAGGAAAGACAAGTACTTGAACACTAAAGGCAACAGGAGCAATAACCAGAACAACAACATCAATAGCTCGAATAGACCAGCGATCGGTATTAACTATGAAATAAAAAAATTGTAAGATATTTCTGTCTTCTGTCTTTTTGGTTTCCTTTTAAACTGCAGCCGTACATAGATATGTTGCTAGATGTTTGGATTGAGTCTGAACGAGGTTTGAGGCGCGGAGGCTGACTTGTTATAATCTCGTTAAATTTACGTACCTTCGAGGTCGTTAAAGAAACGTGGCCAAGGTCAATGTCCCCGTGACGCCACCCAGAAAGGTGAATAATGTTCAAAGCTTGGGTAATATCCTCGGCAACTAACAACTTCTCTCGTTTTGCGAACGTATCCCACTTGCGAAACTTGTCCCCCGTTACGACCACATCTTGTTCGTGAACATCAGTTTTCGACCATAGTATCCTTGAATCTCTCAAAAACTTTCTCTGCTCTCGTTGGAATAGAGTTCCTAAAAGGAGTGTTTCAAAATAAGTAGTAGTCACGTGACCTTTTAATTAGAACTGATGTTGGAAAACTGCAAATGGTTGTCATAACAACGACCATGATTGTATTTACCCATCAAAACGTCTTTGGCGCGATTCACTTCCGAATGGGTTTCATTACCGCCATAGTGCAAATAGACAGGTGAAACCTTGCCCAGTCAAAACTATTAAACGAAACTTAAACATGCGTACTGCATTTTACAATTTTCAGAGTATGAATGCTTTTCGAAAGAGCCGGACCTCAATTCATGTCTCCAAACAGAGAAAGTTTCCATAGTTAGCATTAATTGTAACTAATATGGTTTTCATTTTTCGAACATTCCCTGGCATCTAAATTGCTTCCCACTTTACGTTTCATTGAACGAAACTAGGCATAAAACATACTATGTGTTTCCATCAACATGCCCTCAGGAGAAAGGTAGGCTGGGGACATTTTCTATTTGTTGATATTTATTTGAATATGGCCATTACAACAGCAAAAGTTATGCATGGATTTTGTAATACGAAAAACAGTTAAGAGGTTTTTCGTTTGTTAAGTCGGCTTACTGGACAGTACATGATTCTCTTTACTTCAAGTAACTGCAATATTCCCACCAGTTTGATTCATTGCTACGAAATCAAAGGCGTTTTCAATGAGACTGGGTTGAGAGGAAATCAATGTTATTCAAGTGCTTAATCTTGTAACAAGGAGAGATTCTGAAATCCAACAAAGCATTTTAAGTCTCCTCCTTTACTCTCGAGCCGTTACTTAATATTAATTTCTGTCACTAAATACGCTTCATATTGATGATGATGATGATGATGATGATAAAATGTATGATATGATTAACCAATGCCCCTAAGCAAGTCAAAATTATTTTCTCTTAGTAGTTATTCTCCTGTCTTGTTTGTGCTTTCAGAAACCGGTCCGAAATGCAATGCGAACTGAGTTCCCGACCATATGTCTCGTCAAAATATTTTCATAACGTTTAATCTATTTAGCTGAACCAATCAGATTATATCTTGTCAAAATGCATGGCTAGTGATGGACTCAGGGAATATGTTAAAATAGATCTTGCACGCTGGTTATTGCTTACCGACAGTGTCCCCCTCGCTTTCATCAAGTGTCTTCAGCGATTGCATTTTTCGTCTCCATTTCTGGATATTGTAGACCCAGGGATTGGTCGCTGACGTCAGGGGAATGACAATGACCGCGAACCAGGCGTACGCCTCTGCGGGTATTTCCACTCCAGATGCAGCGACGACATTGATGAAAATCACTGGCAACCACGATAGCATGTTTAACACCACGATAGACACAACGTTCAAAAAGAGTTTGTAATCGCCACGTCGCCTCTTGCTGAGCCTCCCGGCCATTTGAAGAGTCCCTCCAGATTTTATAAGGATCAGGCAGTAGCTAATGGTTATAAGGATTACACAGATAAAGATTAGCAAGCAATTGAACATGGTATACTGCCAACCAGGAGGTTTATCGTGACGGAGAATTAGCGGAAGGCAGAGACTATTCTGGCCGTAAAACTCATCTCGCGCATTATCCACCGTAAAAGCTGGCAACAACGCCAAAACCAAATTTATAAATGTTCCAGAAACCACGATCGTTATCGTCTGCTTCCTGGTGAAACGGATCAACTTCATCGGTGAGATGACAGTGATGCAGCGAGTGACCGCCATAGCAACCATTACGATGACCGACGTCTGTTTTGAAACCACGGTCAAAATGCCGAGAAACATGCACAGCGAGCTTCGCCGCCAGATTCGGTCGTGTCTGATGTAATCGTTGACGCGGTAAATATCGACAATGGCGATAATAATCAAGTACGCCCCCATGAGGAAGTCTGTGATGGACAAGAAGAAGATGTACAGTGCATCTGATTTCAATGTTTTCAGCTTTCTATCAGTAAGTACGTTTACGATGACCAAGAGATTGCAGGCAAACGCCACCAAACCAATTATCCATGCGATGATGCGAGTGTGCCAGCTTATCAGTAAATCTACACAAGATGAGGACTTCCCCTGTAGAGGCGCACATTCTCCAACATGTAATTGTGAAGCTCTGGCGATGCAGCACAATGCAAAGTGGTCACTCCGCCTGTGAAAGAAAACATGTTACCGCATTGGTGTTTGCATATTCTTTGCGATTAACATTCCCCACGCCACTGACACTTTTTTGCACACAATAGGTAAAAATGAGAATGAAATAATTTTATGTCTTCTGAAGTTATAAGTCAAACTGAGTGTTTAACTTATATTCCTGAGTTACAGACAAATCTAACAAAGAATGTACCTTCAAACATGACTTGCTTGCTTTGAAAAATATACTATGGACGTACAGCAACAGTATGCCCTTTAAAATGTTTCTACTTTAACAGTGTAAATTAGGCGAGTAAAACATATCATCATTACACGCACAATTTACCGTCAAAGTGATGAAAGGAGAAATAAAGTAAGTAAGCGTGTTTGCGGAAAGGAATTTCATATCAAGAGAAAACGGGGTTGTCAATTTGTTGAATTCTCTTGGTTCTGTGATATCCATTGACTTTTGCACATAATTTGTATGTTTATGGGTTTCCTGAGCTGAAGTCTTTGACTGATCAAATATGACGAACTACAACCGATGCCTCAGAGTGAAAAAAGGTGTTTCGACGTAAAAACACGAGTGTTATCCTTGTCGTGCTTGCATGGCATACTCACAGATTTTTAAGTTGATTCAACATCTTGAAGATGTCGTTGGTAAAAAAAATTGTCAATCTGTTGTTTCTCAAATCCCTGTTAAAGAAATAAATGTCAGCTTACAATTAATAGGTCAAGACTTGAATTCTGTTGTATATATAATTGATTTTATTGATTTATTCAATGTTTATTTTTGCATGGGAATGTTCCACTCTGCAAGTTAATCATATGCTTAAATGATGAAAATGATTTTGATGATGATGATGATGATGATTTTGTTGTTTTTATTATGTTATTATTGTTATTGTTGTCGCTGTCGTTGTCGTCGTCGCGTCGTCGTCGTTGTTGTTTTGTTATTGTTGTTTCGAGGACTATATGAAGTATACTCACAAAAACTGTAAACGAAACAGCCCATTGAAGTTTTGTCGGTGAGTTCTTCCAGCATATTGTTCGCTAAATTCCTAATAAGAACAATATCATGATATCTTAGCACATTAATAAAACATTAGACTACATTCATTGCACTAATAAAGAAAAGATATAGAGCATAAACGTAGCATATCTTGAAGATAAAGCAATAATAAGCAATGAAACAGTCTTTATCGGTTATTGAGTTGTATGTTTCATCAGAATATTAATTGTTTAGTCTGTTAGGCAAGATACATATAAATCATACCATCTTGGGACATAAAGAAGACCGTACGTGCACACTATAGTGATGCAATGGTCTAAAGAAAGGTGTATAAAATGTGCCACGTGTTTGTATGTTATATGTTACGGAATATTGCGCGTATATAGTAACTGCTGCTGATATATTTATGATGCTATACATTTATGCTGACCAAAAACAAGCATTTTGGGGTACTTAATAAGTGAAAAACTTACAGTATCAACAGGTTAGCCTGATATTGAAATACGCCATCATTTAGTTTTGCTATTCTCGTCAAAGATAAATCGCTTTCAGAAAGAAACAAAGATGGACTCAAGATCAGTTGGCATATAGTAGCATCATTTTAAATGTTTGTATGGCTGTGTCTATTCAGAGTGACCAGAGAAGAAGAAAACTAAATAATCTATTGTATATTAGCGATGTTGCATACAGATTAATACTGCCAACCTACGGTTGACCTAGTAAAGGACTGTCAGTGTAGGAAACTCAGTGACGTTTAAAAACACTGAGTGTTTGCGCATCAATTATGGTTGTATTTGATTCTAGACAGAAACTGACAAGACCATAATGTAGTGTAAATACGATGGCTAAAATTGTGCTATAGACAGGTAGATTGGTAAACTAGGTAATGATTATATCATAGCTATGTCAGTACCAATGAATTTTGGACGTACTACCCAAAGATTATTGCTGATAGTGTATCTCATTATACAGCATTGTGGCCCCGATTGTTTTTAGTCTACAGATTCAAAAGCATTGCCAAAACTATATAATAATAGAAATTGACCCCCTCCCGGCCAAAAGTGGAAATAAGCAAACTCTGTACTCCATAATGAACTCGACTTCGCCATGTACACTGTTACATGCAAAGTTTGCTTTCTTTAATCATTCGCCCGGAGGAGTTGTACTATAGCTTAAATAATGTCGATGGTGTATACCCTTCCATATCACGAATATATAGCTGAAAATTAAAAGACAAAAATCTATTTGATACTCACATGGCACCTAGGTAAAAGAGGCGATGCAGAGGTACAAATTCTATAGCTTGATTTATTCCACTGACGTTGCTAGAGGATTATTGAAAGTTATGATAGCATGAATAAATGCTTATAAAGAGGGTAATTCACATAGAGATGTTGAAGTGAAAATGTGCTCATCACCACTACAAATAAATACCTGAATATGCAATGAAATTATTGAATCAAATAAGCAAAATTTTCATTTTTGCTGATCATACCTTTCGAGAGATTGTTCTTGTCAATAAAATTGGCTTGGATACATAACGATTTCAACATGCTGTAGTTAAGGCTCAATGGCATTAGAACCTGGTTTTACAAAGTAACTTACAGACTACGAGTGTTTTGATGGAGTATCGGGAGGTACTGGGTTGAGGTATTTCCACAGATGACGTCGTAGTCTTTACACTTACATCCTAATGGACAAGAAAAATCTGCAAACAGCAAACACGGTAATACAGATTACAGCTTCCATTGTTTAGTGGCCGAAGTGTATTAAGGTATATGCGATATTTGTGCTTGTTACCTGTATGTTTGTTGGTATTTATCGATTGCTGACTATCTGACGAGCACAGCTTATAACATAATCAATGACCATTCTCACTGTGGCAGGAACAAGTCAATTAGAAAGTCGTAATATTGGAAACAAATCTATATGTAAATACCCGTTACCCCCAATATACCCAACAATAAATATTAATAAGTGTCCGAATTGGGTTATAGCAAATAACTCGAGGTTACATTCAATTTCATTTGCAATATGCATAATGAAATATCTATCTATCTATCTATATATCTATCTATCTATCTATCTATCTATCTATCTATCTATCTATTTTATATAGCGCCTATATCTAAATTAAAACTATACTAAGTGGAGCCTAGAGTGATAAGATGAATGCAAACGCTATATTAAAGATGAAAGCTTTGAGGCTCCGTTTTGTAAAGCCTTGATATTGGATGATACATTTATGACCAAGGGTAGAGACTTTGATGTTGAAAGAACATGAGCCGCTGAGGAGAATGAGCAGAGACCGTAGGAAGTAAGATTCCATCTAAATGTGCGCGGAAGTAATTTATCCGATGAAGGAAGAGTATGCCACACAGAAATGGTGTAATTAACATCCTGAGATATTGTTTCAGTCGCGTTGGAATATCATTGCATAGAAATATGTAACTTAAATCTTACCACAATACATTTCATCATCACCATCTGGACACTGAGCATGGCCATCACAAACATACTGGGAGTGAACGCAAACCTCTCCATCGTTGCATTTGTATGTTCCCTTTGGGCAGCTGAAGAGTTCTAAACATAAAAGAAAATTGGGATAAACCAATATTAATGTCCTAACTAGAAATAAGCGACATAGCGGACTTTGTTCACTCTTTAATATACCAGGGAAAACAAATGCCACTTCTCACGTGACCATGCTAAGAACTTACCGCAGCTGAATTCGTCATTGCCGCGAGGACAGTCTTCGACTCCGTTGCATAATCTATGCAGTGGAACACAATAATCACCAGGACACTTGAATGTAAATGGAGGGCAGGTAAAATTCTCTAAAAGAAATGAACAATTTAGTTATCGGTTAAGTACTCATCTTAACTTACTGTACTATCTCCTTACTTTGGTGAAACTCAGAACGTTGTCGTGCAAGGTCTGAAAGTGTAACGGTCACTGTAAGGCAATTAATATGCTATTAAGCGAGAAGCTAATATGTGTAATTTGGAAGCTGCAATATCGATGGGTTGATCTGATATTATTTAGTCATCTCGTATCCCCATTCAAAAGTGATGTGACGCACGTTTTTAGGACATCATGTTAGGCCAAAAGGTGATGAATCGTCGCTTAAATTTGCCACTGTAAACACTAAGAAACGAATCGGAGAAAGACCCAGCCCTCCCAAACGACGCAATTGTCGAATACTTCTCATTGCTGTATTGATCCTTCATGATGAAATTTTAAAGTTGTATTAATCTTGCAAGCTAACAAGTTTTATGACATATTTTCTTTTCGTTCTTTATCAAATAGTACAATGTCAGTTGCAAAGAAGATACAATTCTACGTTCCTTAAACTTTTCTTTGTAAAGACACTCAGCCGTTGATTATCGTATCTTATAATTTACCATGGCATTAATGTTAGACGTTTTGATGGACATACCACAGTCTTTCAAATGAGAAGCATCTTGGCAACCGATGATGTGACCTTGACCGTCATAGTCGTTGATACACTCAACGGTGCGAGCGAAACAAACGTCCGTGTCGCACCGTATTTGATCATTTATGCATTGTTGTCCCTCCTCTGAAATATCAAAAAGAGAGAGAGAGAGAGAGAGAGAGAGAGAGAGAGAGAGAGAGAGAGAGAGAGAGAGAGAGAGAGAGAGAGAGAGAGAGAGAGAGAGAGAGAGAGAGAGAGAGAGAGAGAGAGAGAGAGAGAGAGACAGACAGACAGACAGACAGACAGACAGACAGACAGACAGACAGAAAGACAGACAGGCAGACAGAGGTTCAAGGCGTCATATAGTCGTGATTGTTGGTACTCACAGAATGCAAATACGTAAATTGCAGAATGAATGAATGGAAATTCTGAAAATTTGAATGGATACCACAACTTAGCTCATCAGGTGCTGTTTCTCTGTCACAATAGACACACTCTGTGAACCCATTGCAGCGTAGTTTCTCTGGTAAGCAGGTCCCATCCAAACAGGCAATGCTATTGCAATTACCTGTAATTATATGAAATGGTTATCATAAACAAGCAGCTATTGGTGAGACCTGTCAATAAATGGACATGTAGGGACAGAACGGTATTATCAAAATAATGACATTATAGAAAACTGCTATATTTCTTACCCTCCTCAGTACACCTGTCTTCGTCACTTCCGTCGATACAGTCTGTCTCCATGTTGCAGCGCTGGGATACAGGTATACTTGTCCGTTCTCGCACTTAAAGATTGCAGAATAGTTTGAATATTGGTGATGACCTGCCGAGTAAATGACTAAAGGTATTAGTACTATGATGTAAGAATTGAAAAGGATTTTTAAAATAGATCTCATTCGGGAGAAAAAATCAACAAATATTCTGTTGTCAATTATGGAGCAATGAAACTGTATGGGATGCAACTTACTGCAGTCTTTTTCGTCTGACAAATCCAAGCAATCCCGCTGAAAATTACAATACCTAGAGAACACGAGACATTCTCCACTTCCACAGGTAAATCCATCACATGAACTGTAATCTTTTTCGAAAAAAAAAATAACAAAATAATTTAGTAATAATATCATATTGATAACACAGAAATATGCCCTGCCTGCGTGGTTTTTAATATTTGTTGCAACATTTTTCATACGTTTTCAGAAGATAGATTGCAAAGCATAGATTGCTGTTTATGTTTGGATGCAAATAATTGTTTTTTAATATTTACAGTAAAGCTAAAATCAAGTTTTAATTATATTAGTCAACAGGTGCTTCACCACAATCCGATTCGTCGCTTTTGTCATAGCAATCACTTTCCCGGTTACAGACATCACTATGGTGGATGCATTCCCCACTTCCGCATTGATGTAACTCTTCGGGACAGTTTGATGTTTCTGTTAACAGATGAAAACCCAGTGTTACGTTCACCCATTTAAATGAATTCCGTGTAAGGTAGGTCAATACTTGACGAGGTAGTTCTGAAGCAAACTGTATCAAGTAATTTTGAATTGTTTGGATTGTTGCGATGCTAATCGGATGTTTTTGTTCAATGTACACATTAGTTGGATTTGCATTCTGAAAAAAAGAATAACGTTCATTCAATACCAATGTTATGTGTGACTTAACAAGCCAAAGGTGAAAATCATTTGTAGTACCTAACCTTTTCCGGTTGGTTGTTTGTATGAAACGTTGATTTCTTATACGTTATGTCTGTTGATATATAAAAAACAAAGTTGATGTTATGAAAAAGCACAGCAGAATTGTTATATACGACATGGGACAATTAATCGAAATAATTTGTTCAATTCGTTTAGAGAAAGTATTCAGTTTCATTCAAATACAGTATTTCTTGTTCATCTAGTTCTGTACCAGATTACTCACCGTTACTTGGTTTCTTGCAGATATAGGTGTTTGTCAACTTTGAATCACAAAGTACATCGTGCCAATGATTGGTCGAATGGAAGTTTGTCAAGAACATGGCCACACAGTTCTCGTATACGCCACCATTAGGTTGAAAGCTTGGTGTATAATATCATACAACTTTATGAACACTTAATCAGGTACATATAGTGCAATACCATGAGTCTAGTAACTTTTGTTTATTTTGGTATGAGAAACTTTACATTATATGGGACCACTTACATGCCGCTAAACACTCTACGCTGTTTACCATAGGTCTTGAAAGGAAATCCTAGCAGCAATTTTGGATGAATTTTGGGAGTGAGGGGCCTTTGTAATGTGTATATTTACTCAAGCTACAGCTTACAAATCACGATGGTTCCTTGATATCGATGAAGAAAAACCTATCTTTCGTAATCGTTTCAGTGCATTTTATTTCAAGTCGTTTTATTGGTAACAGTAACGAATGGTTACAGTGCTTATCGGAAACACAGGCCAGTTCACAATAACTAACAATTACTAGTTATTAGGGGCAGGATCTAACCTAGTTACAACATCTCAATCTCTAGTTTATCTTTGTCCATGACAACGTCATCCCCTGAGTGGTAGTTGTATTTAACTTGCTGCAAATACTTATCAAATGATAGTCTACTAGTATCCTTTTTCATTTCATAAATGAATCGTTTTGTTTTTTCGTCAGAAAATAGTTCATGAATTCTCGCTTTCTCACAACAAACATAATCTCCCATTCATTTAGCATATTCGAAAACATTCTACATGAATGATTTTTCTTGATGCGAACCTGTTAGCACTCCAATCAATATATTGCAGTGGGATTTCATCAATCCATTTAAATGTCCCTTCGTGCCGAATGTCATTAAGCCCTAGGTGAGAAATCAAGAGTGAGGCAGATTTAGAAAAGAAAATGACAAAGCCTTGTCAATATTGGTGAAATATTGTGGCTACAGAAAATATTTCTGAAAGAATTTGAACTGTGAAAGATAATAATTATTATATCTCTATAAATTCAACTATTGTGTACTTTTCGTCAACTCTACTATTCAGGGCGCATGTTTTGTCTGCCAACATGTTTTACGAGTTCAGTATCATAGTAGATGAAAACCCTGTGGTAGCTTATTACAAGGCATATCAAACGATACTGTATAATGTAATGCTCTAAAATGCGTTTTACATATTGGACAATCAAATACATACCTATATAGATCCATTGTCGAGGGTGGCGGAAGGATATCGCAATCATCATCATTGCCTCTGACTCAGACGTGACACTTGTCAAAGATGCGGCATTCTCCATGCACAGAAGACTTGCATTTCTCCACGTGACGTAGCCTACCTCCATGAACAGTTTGTAACAGTATCCTTCAAATCCCAGCCAACCAACACTACACTGAGAATCTAAAGATTTTAAGAGACAGGAAAATACTGCCATCAAATTTATTTTTAGCAATAATCTATTTACAAAGGTTCTTATATCAAATGAGCAGATCCCGCTTATCACATCTTTCGATTTGAAACTATGGACTCTCCTATTTCCAATGTTATAACCTTTACTCAAAGGAAACTCCAAGTTATCAGAATACACCTGAAGGGTTCTACTAGCTTTTCCTATATGAGCATTTGTTAAAATATTATTTTTTGTGTGGAAGGGTTTTTGTTCCAGATAAGAGTTTACTCACTTCGAATTCTAACTCAGTTAATAACCCTTGCATAGAATTTTTGAAAGGTAACAGGCCATGCTATCATATAAAATCTATTTTATGAGCAGATTACGGAAAACAATTCTTTAACATTCTCATACATTAATAAAGTAAGCTATATTACAATCTGTTTTAACTATACGGAGTTGTTTATAAAAGAGTGGCACTTACCAAATGAACAAGTTACCTTTATTATTTATTATTTCGCTGTGAAGCGGAATGGTTTCAAATTCATATTCAGCAAGAAATCCTCGAGCATTATATTTAACCACGGATGTTCTGAATATTACCAACATTTCATTAAAATCAGACTTGATATTCCTTTGTGGTCGATTGTCATTGCAGAAACGACCAATTAAACTTCCGTTGTTGGCTGAACCGCTAAATATTTTCAGATAGTCGGCATTGCAACCGGGATCGGCGTCAAAAATATCAAAATCCTTGAACTCCATGGTAATGTACGAATCTGCCGGTGCTTGCAGTACCCATGAGCATTGTAGCCCTCTTTCATATGGCAATGGGTAGTTCATAGAGGATATAATACCAGTTTGCATGTCACAATGTTGCATATGCGGACAAATCCTCGAGATGTTTTGGCAATTTATTATATCTGAAAAAGAATCACAGCATAAAAGAAACACTGAACGTCTGTGTAAGATTGGCATGGCAGCTGGCCTAATTTCTAAAGACATTATTCTTAAAGGGGAAGTTCACCAAGGATGATTTTTACATATGTGCTAGCTTTGTGGTCACTTACCCCGGAAAAGCTATTTTCGCCATTTATAACTTGCACGATTTTACAAAAACCGATAGAAATAGTACAGGAAGTTGCCCGTGTAATTTGAATCATGGGAAAAAGCGCCAAGCTTGGAGCTTGCATAATGTGATATGGAAGGCACCATTTTCCCATGGGTATGGCATTGTCCACTCACCCATGCTTAAACCAGGCTGTGCGTATTTACATAACTTTTGTTTATATTGAGTATCCTTGCATAAACGATGAATCACTTATAATAAACTGTCCACTGTCAGATTTTGTGTTGCTGTTTACTACTGTGTTACTGTGAGTGGACAATGTGGGGGCCATACCCATCCAAAGATGGTCCCTTCCATATCACATGATGCAAGCTCCAAGTTTGGGGCTTTTTTCCCATGATTCAAATTACATGGGCAACTTCCTGTACTATTTTTATCATTTTTGTAAAAAATTGGGCGAGTTATAAATGGTGAAAATAGCTTTTCTGGGGTAAATGACCACAGAGCTACCACATATGTAAAAATCATCCTTGGTGAACTTCCCCTTTAATAGTATGCCTAAGACATGAACAGAAATTTCATTGGTGTGGTTGTTTCAAGCGTATTACCAAGCGGCACATGGCCAACCGTACTTCCAAGATTTCACTGTTACCTGCGCGTAAGCCTCATCGGTCAGCTGTTTCTACTGATTTAGCATCTGTGGGAAGATGTCGTCTGAATTTAGTCTTCCCTGAGTATTGTACTAAGCGCAAAGCAGTTTATTAAGACGAGGCAAGATATTGTATAATTGTAAAAGCCAGATCTTTTTTGTACCAAGACCTTCGTGTATCTGGCTTGACCACTCGGCTCCCTCAAGCCCGCAATATTTAAAAACCAAATGAAGAAAAAGTAAGATTGCAACGCTACTGTGAGAGGGTTCTTGGATTACACATGTGAAATTTGATCACATTCCAGAAAATCTGGCCACAGCATGTGAACATAGAGTGATGTACATTTTAAGATCTAATCCTGGACTACCACTTGAATATAGGTAAAAAGGCCTTGTTTTTAGTAAGTGTTGCGATGTGATGACAGATACTTCAATGCGAATACTAATATATTAGTATTCTATGGATAGGTGGCATGGACACTTGTCATGATATGATCACCATTTACTTTTAAAAAGAGCTATTTGAAGATAAAAATCATACATAAATATGTTGTGAAAGATACAACAGTATGAGGCACGGATATTGCATTTAAAGAACAGGATACTGGTCACCGTTAGTTTACCCATATTACGTGTCTACGTTTATGGTGTGTCAAAATATTTTGATTTTTGTGTTGCCAACATTATTTCATGTCAATTTAATCCAAAGTTAAAGTATTTGTCTGGGGACAGTGCCACTGTCTTACAATACATAAAACTAACATATTAACAAAGTGATTTCTATTTCACTTAATTGAATTCGTGTTTTACCTTAATGTGTTGACTAATGTTAAGCAATTGGAAATGAATGCCTATATGTACATATTTGATTAGTTAAAAAATTGCTAGTAAAACAAATACGAAGTCTTCCTAAGTTGTTTTTACAAAACCATAGTGGATAGTTTACATGTCCGTCCCCGATGGTAAGGACAGGAATAGAGGTGTATTGGTCTCAGCACAGGTTTTTTGTTACTTTTGATTATTTTATTTTTCGTTCAACTATAATTGCCAATTAGGATTTATATGAAGATTATTACCATGGGCATCTTTGTTCTACCTTAGCAGTAGTTTTGTAAAGGTTTCTTTTACGACTTCACTGTGCCATGTTTTGTCATCTTTACAATCTTACGCGAAGCTTTATCACCATGTGACATATATTATCTGATGTTTTTGATTGCCTAATGGCCAAAGTAAGCAGGGGTAAGTTACTAATCTGTGGACGCTGTCACCAAATTATCAGCGGATTAACTTTGGTAAAGTCAACACTAAACGCACCTGGGAGGGTATCCTCTGTTCTACCCTTGCTGGTGCAATAGTTGTAAACTTTGTCAAATTTAATGCCGTGATAATGAGGTAAGAGCGTCCACAGATTAGTAGTGTAAACGGACTTCCTGTCTTGGTGCATCGGGCAATCGCGAGCATGATAAAACGGCATAAGATTACCACAGGACAAGTACATGACACTGTGCAGTGGAGGAGAACAAGGGATCTTTAAATATAAGTTCTGTAAGACCAAGACACTTTATGTCGGCTGTATAAATATTTATTGGCAGTATTATACCCCGGCATATTTAAATAGAATAAATAATAGCAAACCAAACATGGTGAGACAAGTCATTCCTACCACCACTTTCATTCCTTGGGGCCGGGTGGACATGTTGTCTATCCCCTATATATTAAACCTGCAACAGAGAGTTTTGGCTTCATAAGTGTTTGATTTTTCCATCTATATTTTGAGCAATTTTCAACATCCTGCTGTAAAGTTTAAATACCACACTATGCACCCAACGAAAGATGTCGCCAAGCTCACATTTTATTTCTAGGTTTAACTATTTTTGCAATTGTCACCATTTAAGAAGAGTCTCACCTGGTGTCAGTCGAATGTAATAATCACAACCAGGTGACTTGTAAACGACATTTTGGTCGCCATAGTCCCATATTGGTCTGATTCCGAAGTTACAGATAGCTCCTCTATGGAAAATATGAGTACACGTAAAGGCTTGCTCTGCTCGACATAATGCCATGCACTCTTCAAGGGTAGCTGGATTGTACATTCTTATGTCATACAGAATAACTTTCTCTGGAAACGCAAAAGCTAAATTTGGTATCCTGTAGAAGCCGCCATCAGAAACACCTAGGAAAAACCAAATATCATGTCAGTTAAGATTGACGAGTACCTAAGCACAGCACAGTGTCTGATTATACTATTTATCAGAATTAACTAGTGCTAATTTCTTCATACCTTCGTATTCAACAACCTATCAGAGAGCGTTTATGCATCAACGAAAATATATTAGAAGGAATGAAAATGTATGAGACGAAATGGCCTTATAACTATCCTAAATAATGAGGCAAGTTGCTAAAGTATGTTGCGCTTTACAAAATGTACGAACACTAATGTAGCTGGTTAGGTGCAATAGATGAGAGCACAGTTAAATGAAGATGTCACATCGTGTCAATTCCACATCACAAATACTTCCATAAGATAAAACAATGCATTTCTCTTAAAATGGCGATAGTGCCTTCAAGTGTCAGGCATTGAAAGTAAAAAGAGAAAGGTCTGAGCATGCGCGTTGTACCTCCTTCTAAATGGCAGCAGCTCGAGTGGCAGCTTGAACTCCGAGCTCACCAATCGACAAATTTTACGAGAATTTCAAGATGGAAGGCCTGCATATGCTGAAGTGTCTCCTAAGAAAAGGAGACTTGATCTGCAAGATGACACTGAAGGATGCTTACTTCAATATACCGATCAGTCAGACACATAAAAATACCTCAAAATCCAATGGAGACAGAAAATGTATCAGTTTCTGTGTCTCCCATTTGGTATAGCATCAGTACTGCGGGTTTCCACGAAACTTATGTAACTAGTTGTAGCTTTTTCAAGACTTTTTGGTATCAGGTAGATCATTTATCAAGACTATATACTTCTCATGAATCAATCAAAAGAACTGTTGCTCCAGGACAGGGACACCCTGTTGTTTCTTGTCCAACAATTAGGGATTTGAATAAACAGGGAGAAATCCTACTTCACCACATCTCAGCAGACAGAGTTTCTAGGCTTTCTCATCAACTCTGACAATGAGAATGATGCTGCCGGAAAACAAAGTCACACTGTGACAGATTGTCAGCCATCGCATGAAACTGTCTCAAGAAGCTCATATAACTGCCAGGAAACTTGCAAAAGCGGTAGGCAAGATGACAGCGTCAATGGCAGCAATATTCCCACCATCATTACAAAAAAATGACAAAAAAGGTCACTGATTCACAACCAGTCACACGAGAGTCTGGTAACCCTTACCCAAGAGTGAAGGGAGGAACTACAGTAGTGGAGTCGCCAACTAAATCAAACAATCATTTGCCCATACCCAGACCTAATAATAACTTCGCGTGCCTCGAAAAAGGTTTTGGGGGCACACTGTCAGGACATGCAAACAGGGGGTGCTTCGACTGCACAGAAGACGACAATGCATATCAATATCCTATAACTCCTAGCTGCCTTTTTGGCTCTTCAAACCTTCACGAAGGGAAACACAATCTGTGTTGATGAAAATTGACAACCGTACTGCAGTATTCTACATTAACACGATGGGAGGAACGAAATCCAAATCACTTGTCACATTAGCAACATTACTGTCAGAGCAGAGCACTTACCCGGGGTGGGAAATGTTTTGGCAGACTGGGAATCCAGAAATGTCAACGACTGCATCAATTGGCATTAGATCCTACAGTGTCCACACAAATTCGCAAATTAATCGGACCTCTCAGCTGTCGAACGTTTTGCTTCAAGGCGGAACCACCTACTCGACAAGTAAGTTTCTTGGCAGCAGAACTGGGAGTATTGGCATTCAATGTAAGGCAAATCTCATGGATCAGTTTGAACAGGTATTCATCCCCATTTCCCTGATAGGTAGATCTCTAGCCAAAGTGCGGAAGGAGGAAATGACTACTGTCATAATGACACCAGTATGGTATACACAGCCGCGGTTCTAACTAGTTATGGAAATGTCTTTAGATCTCCTTTCCTTCTTCCAACTTACCAGACACTCAAAGTCTCACCAACACACAAACCACATCCGTTACTAGCAGGGAGCAATTTGAAAATAGTGGCATGGAGGGTTTAAGGCAGTCTTTCATCCCAGAGATGTCTTAGACTTTATCATTTACCTGTTTACCAGTAATTATCAATATTAACACAACACAGGTCTACTTTACCAGCCTTTCACCCAGCTATTGATGGACATAGGGTGGCTCAACACTCCAAGGATATCATATTGCTAAGTGCAATGTTCAATGAGAGACCGTGGCAAACCAAGGTACACTAATACCTCTAATGTCGGTCAGCCTTAGAATCACATATAAAACATGGGTGAAAACACGAAATTGTCTCTCAAATCTCACAAACATGTATCAACTAGTGCACTTGCCAGACGGCTGAAGTCATCATTGAGTGCAGCAAGTATAAGTACTGATTTTAAGGCACATTCCACCCGATCTGGTTGTACACCAAAAGCAAAACAGCAAGGGGTATCAGTCAAAGACATCTTGGCACAGGCTAGCTGGTCAAAAGCATCCACATTTTCTAGGTTTTACTTAAGAGACTTGACAACTGACGAAACTGAGCCAAACTGTCACAGTTTGACATTTCTGAGTACAGTCATCAGTAGGCAAGCAGAATGACCTCTCTGTAGGCTTTGATCATGCACTGTTTTATCTTAAGGAGGTTTTTGTGATGTGGGATTCGGGATTTAATAAGCACACCAAAGGTGTGTGAAATGGAATCCTAATTCTATGAACAAAAGCCGACCTAAGATATAACATTACTACCTAACAATCAACCGACTTCTAAATAGGTTTCATACTTTCTGATCTCACAGGAAGCAGTAGAAGCTCTTGCCATGTAAAATTGCGCACACTGACAATTACTTTGTCTATGGATTAAGTTACGACCTCCGCCTTAAAGAAGCCAACGTGCATTTCTCGCAAGCAAATGTCCCTGGCTCCGATTAACAACTTTAATTTGAAGAGTTAGACCTGGAGCCTAAAAGTAGTTATTCAAGATAAGATCGTAACGCCGAAAAGTAACAATTTGAAACCAAAATCATTAACTGTACCTGTTTTCAACGCAAGCGATGTGCACAATTCAATAATTCCTCCGGGACTGAACATGTTCTTGTTCTTATCCTCAGAATGGATGGAAACCTCTTTAGAAAATATAGGAGGCTGGATGGAATGGAAGATTGGTAAAAATCTGATGTTGCTGTTGACGAAACGCTGTGTGAAACAAGGACAGAAGGCTGTTATTTATATAAATGAAGTTTGCATACGCTTTTTTCTGAACATTCTGCGTTGATGACATCACATACAAAATATAATTATTGATAAAGAAATAATGAGATCATCAAGAAAAATGACATGTTTCTGCATCGATGGATTATCAGCTGCATATTCTGTTTCATACGGGTATAAAGTGAGTGTTAAGTGGCTGATTTCTTCAGAATACACAACAATATGTGTTAATGTTTTTTTCCAGTTGACCTAAAGCTATAAGTAGAATGATATGAGTTAACGTCTACCTTTGGGGAGTGGCCGTTTTTGACAAACTCATTCTTTGTAGAGTTATTGATAAATGAGATGGTGAAAGCTGTCAAAGAATGATATTCAACGCTCAAGTCGGGGCTTGCCTCTAAGGAAGAATGTAAAACGCCGTTTATCATATAGACTTTCGGCAGGATTAACACAAGAGTCGATGCGTCTCCGGACAGGGATGCCCATCGAGGAAGCGGTATATCAAAGAATACAACTGCTCCGTTTTCTTGAAGAGAAAACGCACAACGAACGTCGAAGAGTGACGCATGCATATATTTTAATTTATCCGGCAAGATGTCGCCCGATGGCAGTGTTCTGAAGGTCATAATCTGGTTATCAACGTTCCGTAGGAGGACCTCAAGTGGGAAAAATGAGCTATCTTCTATCTCCACCTTACCTGTTGGACAATCCAAATATTATAGAAAAGATATTTATGCTAGATGTGCCGACAACCGACACTCTCAAACAGTTAATTCATTATGTTTTGCTTTATGTAAGCATACATACCTATCCTCCGCCACATGTGTAAAAGGTTATAACAGTGATGAGATTTTGCACAAGATTGTTCTTTCAGATATTAAAGTTGAAGTAATCAAAAGTGTTAAATAAACTTAAGAGGCATGATGAAGGGGAAATTATGGTTAGGACACAATTATTCAATGCACTATTTGTACCTGCCGATTGCTGTGACATTTACATAAAACGGGCAATTATTGGTACTTAGGCTTTTCCTCGATACATACATCTCTCTTGTGTTCAACAATACATTTGTTGAGTTAGTTAAAAATACATTTTGATATTACAAACTTTGAGATTTCACAACAGATAGCGTCCTTTATGGTGATTTTGCGAATATCACGTCCATTTGATTCACTGGATGTATATTGCACGACTCTACACTCTGACGTAGAAGAACATCGCATTCTGCCTGACTGTTTCAATTTTAATGCAGGATTTAAATTACTTTCTGAAACTATTCTCATGCCTAGCAAACGTTTTAAAACCATATGGTGTCTTAAAAACGTATCTCAACTTACAATAGCGATCATTTGCACTTTTATCTTTGATTATTCTCCAATTGGTTTCGACAACTACTTTCCTTCCGATTTCCTGGACGATGTCAACGTTTTGTACCGTGGAACAGCAGATAAACATAGATTAAAGGATTCTCTTCTCACTAATGTTTGTGGTGAAAAGTAACTTTCACGCATACGAGTGATACGCTGTAGGCTATTGAGGTGCCATTATTACAATTATTTATATTATTGCACTTGCCTTTCTCCGAAATCTAAATCCAGTATTTGACATGAACATCTATATGCACTCTTACGGGATCATCAGGAGGAAGAATCAACAGATAATATGTAGCAACAAAATCGTTAGAATACGATTTAGGAAGTATGCACATCGCAAGTGTAAGACTTTACTTTTGCTCAAACTTTCCTCAACGAAACTTTGAACTATTTTCTCACCAAGTCAAAACAAACGAGCAAATTTTGGTATTAGAGAAATAAATTGACTGATATTTACCGATATTTGAAATTCAAAAAGGCCATCACCCCTGTTTTATATCTATTGGGAAAATAAAATGTTGATTTTTGATAAACTGATGAGAGACCGTGACAATGTGTCTTACTGAAAGAAGTTTAAAATAAGCATCCACAAGTACTAGATAAAAAAAAAAATTGAAGTAAAATTTGGGGGTTCAAATATACTCCCCGAGGCAAATTTTTCCTGACACTACATTTTACACAGACATAATTACCATGCTGCAGAGGAGTGCACAGCACCGGTGACTGCATGAAAAGTGAAGACATATTGTTCACAAGAAACGATTCTGAAGAACCGTGCCCGATGTCACAGGTTAATACCATAAGGATTCGCGAAATCATCGTCACGTGTTGTTCACCATATATCCAGACATCTTCGCAATGCGTCAGTCCAAAAAGCCACGAATTTCGTGCATTCTCGAGCCTAGCCAATTCAGCATTTGAATGTTGACAAACACTAC
This sequence comes from Ptychodera flava, assembly GCF_041260155.1. NCBI lineage: Eukaryota > Metazoa > Hemichordata > Enteropneusta > Ptychoderidae > Ptychodera > Ptychodera flava. Next base: position 37,820,195 of record NC_091930.1, read on the forward strand.
TTGCTTCATGGTGGAAATAACGTCCCGGGATCACATAAGATATCACTGAAAGAAAGCAAGAGAGGATGAACATGTCTAAAACGAAATTGTAAACACGTGCTTAGGACTGTCTTTCATTTTAGTTTACCGAAAAAACTCGGTAGATCTGAACAAAGGGGCAAACGGTCACTGATGGTGTGATACTTTCGTTTTTCTAACAATCTGAAAAGATACACTAACAATCTTCAATAGATTTTCACTCAAACATGACAACGCTAACTACTGTCTAGTGGTTTCGTCTATTACCTACTACCTCTTGAGTACAACGTTACTGCATCGATGGTGGTATAAATCCAGAAACCTAAATTTACATGGAAAGATTTTATGCAGCTTTACCTGAACCTTGACCATTTGACAATTGTAATCAACAGTGCCCTAATAACGTAAGAATGAATGCAAAAAAGCTAAATTCTCAACGATTATCTATCAAATTTTATTGAACTCATGCAAGCTATCTAACATTGAACGCTACAATGGTGCTCCGACAAGCGAAGCGTTACGTTGGTTCTTTACGGGTTCCAGAAAACACGTCTACAGATATTATATATATATATATATATTTATATATATATATATATATATATATATATATATATATATATATATATATATATATATTTTAATTGGCATATTAATAGAAATTTTATACTGTTCTTATATTCTCTAGATCGAATCATTCAGTATAAATAGGGATCGGCACAGTTTTTAAATGAGACATTTGGTATTGCGTCAGTGATGTGTTTCCTTCAAAAATATTTTAGACTTTCAAGCTCACGTTGGATTTATTCTGTGAACTTAGCACGGTCAAGCCTGCAAGCCAATGGACTTCTCACTCATCAGTCTGTCTGACTCTTGGCCGTCCCTGCTGATACAAGTAGTCTGAAGTCTTTTTTTACAGTTTGAACTGACCACTTGACTCAGTGATTAGTTGGAATAAATTTTTATTTTGAAGAAAATGGCTGACTTCATCATTTTTCTGTCGTAACAATATCACGCGATTATATTATTGTACATGTCAATGATCACTTGCAGATGAAGTAAATAGATATTATTCCCTGATATTTTTCGTCGTTCAGAGAAGGAAAATTCGAGTGACGTAATGACCGTGTCACCACGAGTTGAAGACGAGTTGTGACACGGTCAGTACATCACAGGTATTTTCGAGCTGAATGGGCAAATACCAGATGATCTCTCGGTCTACACATACATTTCGCAAAGTTCTACAATATTTCAAAGATAGCATAGGCCTAGAAATTTACCACAGACAAAGATACGCTATTTTTCGGGAAACAAAAGTCGGACTGAATCTCGACGGCGCGAACACTGTCTAACGTGGCGCCTGACTCTAGCTACACTGCTTTCTGAACCTACGGTAACGGGACCAGATTCGGTTTCGTCGTTTCCGCAAATAATGCACGTAATTCCTTAGCAATATACAGGCGGTACACTATTTGTTTTCGTTGGTCGAATTATTATTGTCGTTGTCTATGAAAATATCGATTTCATTACATGACTTTGGAGGCCTGGACACCTCATTTGCCCCCCCTTGTTGCAGTGGAGGCCGTATGTCTACCTCGTGAAAACAAACAGTTAATCGTAAGTTCAGGCGTAGGCGGGGTCTATACGAATACTAACCCCCATATCGGCGACAAAACTAAAACAAAGGAACTCAAAATTTACCTGTTGGATGTATTTTGTCAGACTAAATCATGACTAATGTTAACGATATTTTCACGTCAGACACCTTTTGATCGCGGGTGAAAGCGGCCGCCATGTTGTTTGTTTACATTAACGAGCACACCGAAGATCAACGCAAAAAGAGGTCCGACGCACCAAAATGGATACATAGACGCGGGTTGTCGTGACGTAGAACGACCAGAGAATAAATACCGCATTCGGAGACGACGAACTTGGCGTGTGCATGTGATAATAGGATATATTCAACGGTTTGTCAATGTTGATCTATTAGGATATGCTATATAAATGTCAACGCCAATTAATGTCCCCAAAACGTATTTTGGGGAACAATTCAGATGACCAAGTTGCTGTGTTTACATGTTGACAAATTATATGATTTGATAAACCACAACTTAGTTACTTAAGGAAAAAGCATCGATGGATTTCCTCGTTTTTTATAGTTTTGCTTTACTCACCAACTTCGCATCTCATGCCGGTAAAACCAAGGTGACATATGCACGAGAAAGTGTCAGAAAACGGGACGCAGGTGCCATCGTTTTCGCATGGATTTGCATCACAGAGAGTCGGATCTGCAATAACTTAGATATTTTAAATTGTTATTAATACGTCAGGGGTTATTTTCCTTGCACATCTTACTCTAACACTACCTCGCCTATACTCTAGCCCCCCGGCGAGGATATCGACGATTCCGTGTCAGTGATTCTCTCTAACGACTACAGTTAACATGACCGCAATATATTATCTACCCGTGCTTCAAATTACCAAGTGTACAATCCTCTATGGTCAATCTGACCGGTCTCTAGACAAGGACACCAAAGTCATCAACGATCAAATATACTTGTCTTCAGCAAATCTCCGCAAAGGTAAAGTCGTGGTGAGGTTGCTCGGTGCCAATGTTGCAGCTACGATTGTGGGCAATGTCACTGGTTACTAATAAAGGAAACACTGTCAAGGGATATTTTCGCCAAATTTGAATATTTTAATAACAAAAATTAACACATTCACACCAATATACGACCTTGAGTGGATGAAAAGAGGTATGTCAGTAACACAAACATCCACTCTATGGTCCACATTCTTGATATTATTGTCGATCCGTCTTGTGAGGAGATATCAGTATTTCCGTGCGTCGGACGTCTGAACCCTAAAGAGAAACCCCCCACAGTCATCCCACGCCATCTTGTGCTTGAGCTGAACATAGAATAGTGAGTATAAAGCTATACTTACTGTCACTGGCAAAAACCTCGACCTCGTGGACGGTGAATATGCCGTTACTTGTTTGTGGCCTGTGTTCCATCACCATGAAAATCACCAATGAGTCCATTTTAATTCCGCTAAATGTACTTGAGCAGTAATAATGGGCCGTCATGACCATCGCATCTATGTCGACCGTTGCATCGGGTTCGCGTACGTTTCTCTGAGTTACCTTTGTTGGTTGTCCGCATCTTACTGGGTTGCCATTGACATGACCAAACACCTCAAATGCCAAGGCTGGGAAAAAGTTGCATCTTTTTAAGAACCATGCAGTCTGAAACTGGTTATTACGTTTTTCAAGCATTACAATGTCACAGAAAATAACGAACTGTACCAGAACTGTTGTTTTGTATATCACAAGCAATTAACCAAAACTGCAATTTTGAGGAACACATTTCACCGAGGTCAGCCAACAATTTAATAATAATAAATAATAATAATAGTTTATTTATAAAGCGACAAACTCCACAGAAAAAACTGATCACAGCCGCTAAAAGATACATTACAATAAGAAAATGGATAACTAATAAAAATATAATTGATCGAGAAAGTTAAAAACGAGCAAAATCATAATACAGACTAATCAATAGTCTAGAGAAAGTCAACTTAAAAAGGTGTGTCTTAAGCGCACGTTTAAAAGTAATAAATTATTACAAGAACGAATGTTCACTGGAAGCTCGTTCCATAAAATTGGGACTGCAGAACAGAATTATTTGCCTATATTATACATTTTGGTTCATCGAGCAAAATGCTATTCATGAAATTCTATCAGTGTGCAATTGGCGATCACAAAGTGGACTCTTTGTGATATGAAATACACTAAAAGAGCATGTTCAATGTTTGCTAACTAATGGCTGATAGACAAGAGGTATACAAGGTTTGTCGTACTATATCGTTGGTGAGAGAGACAGAGAGAGGGGGAGAGATAGAGGGCGCGACAGACAGACAGAGGAAGACAGACAGAGACAGATAGATAGATACAGACAGACAGCGAGACAGACAGAGAGAAGACAAAGAAGAAAGACAGCGAGCCAGAGAGAGCCAGAGATATTCAGAGAGAGTAAGGGATAGCAAGATACAGACAGACAGACAGACAGACAGACAGACAAACAGACACACAAATACAGACAGATAAACAAAGTCAGAATTAGAAGATTCTACGTTTACTGCAATATAAGTATAAGAATTGTCTAACCTCTATTCGGACTTTTTATAGTGATTTTAACATTTTCAATACTGGACTTTTTGTCAAATGCTAACGATACGAGGCGCTGCTGCTTGTTACAAATCTTTTGCGGGTCAGACACTGCAACAGACAGCCTGGTCACAAAGTGTTGTATACGAACAAGTTTCTCTCCACACTGAGTGTCGATTCGCTTAAAATATTAGGTCTGTGTTAAGGGGAGTTCTGCCGTCTATCATTGCCCAATGGTTTGGACAGTCCGTATCTATAAAGCTATCGATAGCTATGTTTTGTCCACCTGAAACAAGATACAGAGAAGAGGATGGTGGCTACGGAAGGAGCACTATTATCGGCATGGTTCATCGATTTGCTTTGTCGTATCCTCCAAAACGTCAGCAAAGAAAAAAATATATATATATATATATATAGATATATATATATATATATATATATATATATATATATAATATATATATATAATATATATATATATATATATATATATATATATATATATATATAAGCACACAGATATATCCACATGGCAAATTAAAGTGTTGGATGCTAAAGTAGAGCGTTTGGAATAGTAACTAAAATTCAAAAAAACAAAGTAATAATTTCTGTTATTTAAGCTTCATGTCATGATGCTGCAATCTTCTTACTGATAAATTGAAAGGATTCTTATTCATATAAACGAGAATTTCGGGCTAAGAATCCTTTAACTTCATCTGTCGGAAGATTGTAGCATGCACGGAACTTAAGCTACAGATGTTGTACTTGAAATAATTTGGGACGTACCAATCTATTTGACCATGTTATATATATAATATATTATATATATATATATATATATATATATAATATATATATATATATATATATATATATATATATATATATATATATATATATAATATATATTTATATATCGGTGTAATTTACATCGAGTGAAAAAGTGGAGCGTCTTCTTCTCCGTTACAGTACTCTGGAAATTTAAATTCCCTCTGCGATCAACCGTGATTTTTTCGTAGTCCCTATTGCCTCTGCTTCGCCCCTCCTCGGTCAATAATGTTCGTTCCCTAATCACACCCCTTTCATGTTAGCACTAAAAACATAACAGTGAAGTAGCAAAATGCATTAGCCAAGCCATCTTTCACGGATAATAATTACACAAGGAGAGACTTCAAAAGTGAGTAAAACTGATGGAATTTTCTTTTATTTGTGACATAGAATTTGTATTGGCTGAACTGGTTGAAGATATTATGTAGCACTCAAAGGAGCAAGTTATACTGCTCCGACCGATTTATTTGACAATTTATTAGTCGAATTACTCGAACTATTTGAAATATGAAATCATAGCTAAACTTTGGCTGATAGTGAACTAGAACTAGAACTTTACAAAAAACGTTGTGATGACGAGAGGTTCGCATGTAGAATATGCGCAAGGATTTTTGTCAGGCGTAAGTTGAGCAGGTTTAGGGCCAGGGGTGAAAATGGAATAAAGTGTAGTCTCTAGTATAAGTATTCACTCCGTCTAGGGTATTTAGTAAAGTTCATCGTGTATTTCGACCAAGAGTTGTAGTTTACGAATTCCTTACAAGGTACATGCTTTACGTGTTCAGTAAAAGTACACACGCCGGGCATATTTGACGCAGTCGGTAAATCGGTCTCGTGAAGAACCCGTTGAGAGTGAGCAAATGTGAACAAGTTATTGTAAATGGCATAGTCCCCGCTTGGTCAATAAAAATGGAAAATCATAATGAAGTGAAATTGATTTGAGCATGTCCGGAAAGAGCCTGGGAAAGTATTAACCCCGTACTGATGTGAATGTCCAGCGTTACTATGTAAATACAGAGTGGAGTATACAATACATGTAATTAGTAATACCCTTAAACGACGACGATGGTTTGACATTCAACTATATTATCGCTGCACCTTCTTTATCCTATTTGCAAACTGAGTTTGTCCTTCCTTACACTAACTACATCCTCCGTAAGCGGATGTTTCTTTCTTTGCAGTTGTGACGCAGTACTGAATGAGAGCAGGGACAAGCGCTAGCTTACAATTTCGATAATCATAAAACAAAATGCTATCTCGATAGCTTTTGATTAGCTCTTCTGTCAACGATGTGGAGTTTCTAAAGAGTGCTTCGGTGTCGTTCTCTGTATCGCTGTGATAAGCAATATTAAAATCACAGGCGACCCAATAGGTTCTGAGTTTTTCACACTGTTTCTCTATCATTTTCTCTTCTTTCTTCATGCTCTGAATGATCGGAGTAAATAAAATAAATGGTTTATATAACCTAACCTAGCCTCTGTGACTCTTTATTTATTTTACACTCCATTACAAGGACGTATATCTCTCATAAAACATGCTGTAATTAATTAGTCAACACAACTAATTATGTTAATCCGTGGACTTATCAGGGATTTTACGGGTTGGTCAACATCGCGAAAGATAGGAATGGTTACTAAAACGGGAAGGTAAGAAGCTCTCCTGAAATGTGTCCAGAAATTACCAAATTGCGGCCAGTCATGACCATTTATCCAAAATCTACTGCAGCCAATGTATTTCGATGGCCGAGGAGAGCCAGCTACTCTTATTTCAAACGTTTAAATGGTCGCGAACAGTGCAAACCCTGCCAGTGCCTTGCCTGCAGTTCATGGCATGAGGACGTCCGTAAAGCAGGAAGTCGGAAGTTAGTTATGTTAGAATTTGGCGCTTGGCAACGAAAAGACATGCGCGTTTGCAGCGTTCCTTTCGATCTAACTTCCCGTTATTTTTGAATAATGAGCAGTGTTTGTTTGCGCATATCATGAATATATAATCGTCCACTAGGTTTACGGATGTCCTCGGGACATGTTTCCCAAGATCTTCATACCTTCCCCTTTTTCATTTAACATCACTATCTTTCCGATGTTGACCAACCTCTGATAAGTCCACGGATTAGCATAATTAGTTGTGTTGACTAATTAATTACAGCATGTGTGTATGAGAGATATACGTCCTTGTAATGGAGTGTAAAATAAATAAAGAGTCACAGAGGCTAGGTTAGGTTATATAAACCATTTATTTTATTTATTCCGATCATTCAGAGCATGAAGAAAGAAGAGAAAATGATAGAGAAAACAGTGTGAAAACTCAGAACCTATTCGGTCGTCTGTGGCAATATTGAATCACCAAACACAGTGGTTGGTTAATTATCATGAGGATCTAATAGCACCATGATAAGGTTCTTCTGCAACCAGTTGTCTTGTTAACCCCTACACAAATAACCCCTACACAAATATATCTGGCATAATTGTGATTTTAATTTTTATCACCCCGCTTTCTTTGTTTATTTATATAAAACTAGGTGTGCCACAACGTTTAATACTTAAGCGACAGCTTAAAAATACATTATCGATCAACCAATCAATCTATCAATATATCAATCAATCAGTCAATCAATCAATCAATTAATTAATATATCAATTTATCTATCGACACTAGAAAAGAGATGTATCGTCCTAAGGTAGTATGCACCTTGAAAGTAACAACTTCAACTTATCGTAAATTTTTCGAAATTAAATTTTCAACCTTTCTCTCACAAAACTAACAGTAAAAAACGGGGTCGCTATTCAAACTTTGAAACAAGAAACACTGATTACTCAACATAACGCGATAATTGAAATTCAAAATGGCAGCCATCCGTGAGGTAATCTCTACGGGAACAATTAAATTTTGACCGTGGATTTTTTTCTCCCTTTTCTTTCTTTCTGAGAGCTTTTAAATGAGTCCCTTAAAAGTGGTAGGTCAGAAAAGAATTGCAGAAAATCGAGAGTCCGAATGTTTGTCCCAAAGGCGCATTATATGTACGTTATGTTCTCCCATTCTGAGTATTACTACCGTCATTGAAGTGTATGTCGTTTGACGTTGAATCTGTTAAATGTTACTTACCCTTTTCTTTCATTGAATAACATTTAAACAGATATGCGTCCCAGCAGCAGTTTAAAGTATGGCACTTTAATTCGTTATTTATGAATAGACCACACATTGTTCTTTGAGATGGCGCGATATAACACCGGGGTTCTGTGTATATAAAAAAGGGAAATGACTTGTTCTTGTAACAGCGCTGTAAGTCAGTGGTGTCGCCAAATAACGTTTGAAGACTTTCAATTGAACTGTAACACAGAAATAGTAATGTCGTGTATTTTGTATGCATTCATGGCCAGTAGGGAATCATGACATGTATGTTGCATCTATTTGATTTAAAACATCAGGGTGAAAACTTTCACCTTAGAAATTTTCCTGCGCGTTGCCGCTAAATCTCTTGGCTGGACAAATGAGTCTTAATTCGCACTTCTACTATGAATTTTCAAAATATTACATAAGTGAATAATCTTTTTAGGCATCTAAATATGAAAGAAATATGAAAGAAATTTCGAGATAATTTCGATAATATTGATATTAACTTGTTCTCTAGCAGTCTGAGATTACCTTCGAGGTACGATTTGTTAAATTTATGTAAAAAACCTGCATAATGCATGATAAACTCGAGACGGGCAGATGAAATCCATCGAAATATACTGGTACACAACATTAGAATCAAGATTATCATGCCACGAACTTCTAAAATTCATCAAGGAATATTTTGTAAACGCAAAACACATGAGATACAAATACGTTATCACTGCAGATACCTTACCACGTCTTTGACGCCTTCGATACACGGGGTCTAAAAACAAAATCGTTACCTATACATTTGCATCCGTAATAATCGATGAATCGTTTTCATTCGGATTTTCATCAATATTTCAATCTGTAGAGAATATATGTCAGTGTCTTCGCTTAAGGTTTCAGAATATTTAATGGGGCTATCATAGAGCTGAAATTCACCAAGAGTTGCAATCCTATGGGAAAAATATATGACGTTTCTTATCTTCATTCGACAAATGTGTGCAGATTCTCCGAACATAGAGCAAAATCAAAATATTCAGAAAGAAGTACATAGTCTCCGATCAACCATCAACATTCAAATCAATGACAGAAAATGGAGAGTTCAAATGAATTTATTGTTATTGTTGTACCAACATTCAATTCCTATCTATCTGATGAATATTCATTAGATTTCATATATTTGTAGGATGGACGAGACAGATGCAGCGTTTTAAGCTATTTGCTCTTTAGCTAGGAGCTAGTTTGTCCCATTTGCCACTACAGTGATGGTTCGAAGATGTCATGGCTTGTGTTGCGAAGCGAAATGCATCGACAGATTGGGACATTGGTTTGCCACCAATTTTGTAGACAGAAAGTCTACAGAAGTTCGTTTCATCTGTTTATAATGCATAGAAACGCTTAATGCCAAGGGTACATGCTCGGTTTGTTTAACAGAAATGGCGAATTGCTGCAGTCATTTGTGATGGAAGCGCTGGATGCAAGACCCGTATAAATGCCTAAACTAGAATCTGTGACTTAGTCAATCACAGAAAAATCTATGTCAAAGTCAACTATCACTAGCTGTTATCATGAATTTTCCTGCATTGCAGGAGACTACACTTGGTTTAAGTTGGTGAATTTTAAAAAGTACAATTCTTTGCAAACGTTTCTCTTCTGTCTCCTTTTTTGTATAAAGCAATATAAAATGAGGCAGCCCACGTCAGGCCTTCCAGCGTTTGAACGCGTTACCTTTGGGTCTGCGCAGTAGTGAGATTCTGCGGGGCGAAACTCCCCCTCCCCTATATCGCGTTCACCGCACTCATCCATCGCCTTCAAACCAATCTCAAGTTTCATATGAAAACACAACATAAGCCATCATATTCACCCCACAAATCTCAGACCTGAACCAAGTTTAGTCAAACACAAACGCTGTTGGAAAATTTGCGGGTGTTGTGGTACAACTAACAAATGTCTTTAAATACAAATTCAGGTGCAAATATTGCAAAATTTCCACAATTGTGTCACAATTGTCATCTTTGCGACGTTTTATTATTTAAGAGAAAATCTATGACCATGACCAAACAATAGTGACAATAGTAGAAGCGTTAGACTTCACAGAGTAGCGACGACGTTGCGACACGTGACTAAGATGTAAAATTATCTATCACTTTGCATTGTCGTTCTCGTGATAAGCCAGCCGTGACTTACAATGAGCTAAATTCATAGTGCCACAACCAATTTTTTGCAAAACAATTGCAGGGCAACAGCATTTTGGCCCATCTTAGGTCTATATGCTTCATTGTCAGGGATGGCAGTTACTAACCATGCATCTGTCTCGTCCATCCTGCAATATATGAATTTGAGATTTTAAGATAACTAATGATAGGTTACTAACGGGCATACAATATGACAAGGTAAACACACTGGAAGAAATATTTTCCTTGATATCTAGAATCCCAACCCCCTATTCATCCGGTCGCATTTCAGGTTAGTAAGCTCCTCCTCTATGTGAAAGCATACTTTATAATTCTGCTTGCTGGATACATTGTACTTAAAATTGCTATGACGATCGGCGGTTTCCTACTGGGCTAAGACTCGCTGACGCCACAGTGACGCTTCGGGTTCACATTTATCACGCGCTATACTATTAACTCACGCCAGGGAAGTAAGAATCAAGTTATTAAATCTTAATAGTGTAAATACGCATATAATTTTGTCTTTGGTCTGTGCATAAATCGCAATTCTATTTTCACAATGTCATTTCTCACTCTATCACTCATTTTCTCCTTAGTTCAAAAATTAGGCTACAAAGGTTAATCAACTAGTCTCCATCGTATAATGTCTTATACCAACCGCCCTACGCATAAACTTCGAACAGATGGCACAACGTTACTGTAAGGACACAGGCAGATCGACAACGATCATCGTGTACATATTTAGCTTCCTAACAGCAAGGAAAGTGCAGGATAACACCTGTTACAGTTTGTTTTCGCTGTGTTTTAAAGGCACATAAGCTGCAACTTTTGGCATTATTTTCATGAATTTATATTTAGATTAAAATTAGTTCATAGAAATGTTCTTACTCAGACATGTTTACTAAAGTATAATTATCAACTAAGCGGGACTGCATGGGAAGGTTTCAGTAAGACAAATAATAAACGGGTGCAGCACCCAAATATGGCCGCGGCCTCCGTACAACTACAGGATAAAGAGCGTAAATGGTGCATGTACACATTTGAATCTTTAATTATCCACTTAAACAAAAAGATCTCCGTTTTTCACATAATATGGCAAGATTTTGAAAATGGCGAGAAATTTAAATAAAGCAAAAATCTGTTCAATTTCTTGCCTATTCTGAAACACGAAAGTTGTTGATGCATGGTTAATGACTATAACGTTCAATTTGCAGTGCAGATTGCAATGAATATCTGAGTTGGAGGTACCTTGAGATTGGACAAATTTCGCAGAGTTGCAGCTTAAAGAACATTCGTTGAGACCTTTGCAGTGTATTACACTCAGGAAAACATGCAAAATGCTTCGAAAAGAAAAACATGATTTCTTGTTTTGCTTTTTAACTTTCATTTGAGATTTTAAGATAACATCGCAAGAGCTATCGCACGGTTTTAAAATGATATTAAATCATTGCTATGACTTGTAAGATCCCTAAACCATAATAAACACAGAGGGAAAATGCAATTGTCCAGAAGGATTGGTGCCTTCTTGCAGCAATTTAATTCTCTATGGGATGGTTATTACAGTTGTCATATGCATCTTTCAGTGTTTTACAATACTACTTTATTTTCTTCAGATATTTTGGGATGACAAAGCGTACATAGAAATATTCTACTTGACCAAAGACATTTGTTGCATTTTATGTAAATTGCTGACTTTGTTTTTCATAACTTAGTAAGACAAATTTAGCGATGAATTCAATTCATTGATAATATTTGTGAGTGATGTATGTTACTGCATATATGTGTATGAGTGTCTGAGAACAATACAGGCTGAGGATGTGGAGGGGTCGCGGTCAAAAACCAATGACCAACGTAACTTGGTTATTGAACCACTATGGCAAGGGTGGAGATTTAGCCGAGCGGTTGACATGTGATGGCTTCGCTTGTTGAATAGGTGTATTACATCGTGAGTTCGAATCTGATCGAGAATTTACTGAGTTAAGCTGCTTCATATATAGTAACTGTTATGAGCATGATCAAGATTTAATGAACGTAATTTTTATGTTTCTGATATTTATCAGACGAGAGTAAATTACATGTTACTCTCCCAGGTCTTTATTCATACTATGTTAAATTATTCACTGCTTACAATAGCTAAGTGTTGTCCAAATTATCACCCAGGTTTGACCTTATCGAGGTCACAGGTTTTAACCTGTTATCGGTTTAGATACTTGGATACTATAGAATTTTAATAACTTGTACCAATACCTACACTCTGTGTGTTTTGTGTTACAAGCCATTCCCCGCCAGACTGGCGCCAACGATTATTGTAAAACGATAACTTTTCCTCATAAAAATAAAATACATGTTTATACGGATACGGCGTTACTCTAATCGGCTGCTCGCCATTAACAAAGTCAAAAAATGATGAATGACAAAATGGAAATTATACGCAATCTTCGATTGTTATAATTCTTTGTGATAATGACGAATATTGTAATTATATGTCACTACAAGATACTTTTTTATTTTTTGTCACAGAGGAGGTTACCAGTTCAGAATTGACTCATTTCTCAAAGTCCTGTGATGGAATATGATTCTACCAGTACCTAGCCTACGTACAAACTATGCTGTTTGACCCTACTGAGTGTCTTAGGTCAAAACTCAGTGAAGCTTTTATCGGCTCGGATACTTAGACACAGGGGAATGCGATAACCTGCATGAAATCTCGAGTTTGATTTTAATCACGTCTCGACAGACAGAGGCCGCACATACGGGTATTCTACGAATAACAATTGGTAATTTGCAACAAAACATACACAATGACACACACACGCGCACAAACCATGGGATTATATATATATATATATATATATATATATAATATATATATATATTATATATATATATATATATATATATATATATTAGAGAGCACATGATCCAATATATATATATATATATATATATATATATATATATATATATATATATATATATATATATATATATATATATATATATATATATATATATATATATATAATCATATATATATATATAATCCCATGGTATTTTTCTCTGTTTGACGTCATCGTAAACGAGTGTTTTTCGTTGAGCCGTACAACTTCGAGCCGAAGGCGAGAAGTGCGGCGCCGTGAAAAAACACGAGTATACAATCACATCAAACAGAGTAAAAAATACTATGGGATTATATATATATATATATATATATATATATATATATATATATATATATATATATATATATATATATATAATATATATATATATTATATATATATATATATATATATATATATATATATATATATATATATATATATATATATATATATATATATATATATATATATATATATATATATATATATATATATTACAACGAAGAAGAACCTTGCCCATCGAATTTGTAACATTATTTATTTCCGCGTCAACTTACTTCAGCTATTATTAGCATCTTATCCAAATATTTGTTTGCCGTTGTCAACGCTAGTTGAGCATTGTCGACGGAACGAGCAACATAGCTATATTGCTCGGTGCTTTTCCTAGACGCAGAGTAGTATACAGTCTACTCTGCGTCTTCTTATAGTTTTGTTAATGTGCTAAACTAATCCTGTACATGTACATATCTTTTAATATTTGTATTGTTTGCCAAGAAACAGTCGTTCAACGGTTGATTCACGAGCTCAGGTGGATTAAATGTCTGCCAAGTATGTCTGCAACTGTACGCAATATTTATTGCAAATTGACCCGGTCGAGGTGTCGAACAATTGACGCCAAGCTTTCAATAAACCCTATCAGTGACGTCAGCCTTCATTCCACACTCTATTCCTCTTTTGTCAAAACTTTCTTATCAACACTGTAGTCTTCTACAAACTTATTTGCGTTTTCAGGGTGGAGAAAAAATCATTGCATGGTATTTAAACATGATCCTTGTGTGAACAGTGAGTATAAAGTACAAATCACAGTTTTCGCCAACACGTAGGCTTTAACAAATCTATAAATAATGGCTACCAATTCAATTGTTTGCATAAGAAATGCTAGAATTGCTAGGTGTACTTTGCAAAACCAATTGACTCACCAAGTTTATAAACATTGACTGCATATTTATTTCCTATATTGCTTGGGTTCGTAATCAAATCCAGGACAACAATAGATTATATGTCAAAGACTGGCAAGTTACTTCGTCCGACAGCAATTTTGTTTCTAGGGACTATGTTGTTCAAACAGAGTATGCTCACGCTCAGACCCCCCACCTGTGGCTCACATAACTTCATATCATGGTACAAAGAGGTCACAGGGTTCATGAGGGGACAAATAACAGTCTCTCACCGAACTTACCTAAAAAGCGACAGACTTTCCTTTTCGTTATAGAAGAAATAATCCCTTCGGAAGAAATAACCGAAATTTAATTACGAGCAAAATTTAATTGTTAAATTTGAAGTAGCACTTTACAGTATGAATCAGAAACTACCGCCAGCAAAGACAATCCTTTAGATCGAGGGTGTACCCAGAAGTACTAGCGTCAATATATGGTGGTCTGACGTAGAGCGGGCTCGCTGCGTTTCTCGCAAGAAATTTCCGCGTCGGAGACTTCAATTGCTCACACTCTCTATTCATAGTCTTTTTTTACCGAATGGTACAGTATCCTAAGGAAGCTCTTAGTAGCACATTGAGTGTTATTCTGATTCAATGTCGAGCTGCTGGTGGTTTTGATTGATTCTGGTATTCAATTCAAGTCGGACAGAGTTACGCACGTACGTATGCTTCCGCCCTGTTTAATGAAATTTACACACAACACACTCACAGGTATGTTAATAAGGTGACGTTTTGTTGTTAATACTCAACGAAACTCACCAGCTGAAGAGGCAACTGACTGTTCTATAATTCACGGTCGCATCACCAAGAATACACGTATAGTACTTAAGGTTCCAAGACAAGAATTGACCATTTTAAACCAACAATTCTCTAGTGTTTAATTAGCTAAGAACCCCCGTAAATTATATTTTTCGGAAAGCCTAGATATAGGGGAACAGTTTGGTTACCATAGTGTCACCATTGTTTACATAACTATCACGTGACAGGTAATTTGCATAACCTTTCAAAAATCGGTTTTCCCTATGTTTTGTTTCCAATGCTTTGAGATATGTGGCTGAAATTTGTGTGAGTGCAAGCTTTCTGAAAGGTTTTCAAAAGTGTGTCTCAGAATCTTTTTAAACCTTCTACAACAGTTTTTATGCCAGAAAAACTTTTGGAGCAGTGAATTTAAGCATAGTTGATTCTTTAAAATTGTGCTCCAAAAAAACTAAGCAAGATATAAAAAATCTGAGACACACTTTGGAAGATCGTTGTGACAGCTTGCATTCCAGCAAGTTTGAGTCAGATATTTGAAGTATTGAGACAAAACATAGGGAAAACCGTTTTTTGAAAGGTTATGCAAATTACCATGTCACGTGATAGTTATGCAAACAATGGAGACACTGTGGTTACCAAAATGTTCCCGTATGTCTAGGCTTTCAGAAAATGTATACTTTACAGGGGTTCTGAGCTTATTAACGTTAGAGAATTGTTAGATTAAAAAGGTCAATTTTCTTGTCTGGAACCTTAAGCCTTAAATTATCATATCCCATGCCCATATTGCTACATCCTAGTGACGTTCACAGTAGAATATCAGCCGTGATATTTCACGGTAAACGTCGAGATATGCACGATGAACGTCATCATTTTTAGAGTTTTCCCGAACTACATCAGCAGTTTGCTGGAAAACAACGTAAACAACGAAATGGCTGCCGCTCGCCGCCTGCGAAGCGATGTCGCCGACGTAAAAACTTGAAGGGCTTCGAGGAACACGGGTATTTCTGGTTGCAAAATACGGAAATATCACGTTGAGTCTTGAATTTTTTTCCCATGACATTTTTTTGGTTAAGTTGTAGCAAACATTCTGCCGTTCGCACAGTGCCGGCACTGTGCACGGTCTCCACCGAACAGGTAGTGAGCGCGTGGCGTGACAGCGATGTCGCGTGCGCGACGACTGTTGACATGGCAACTCTAAGGGTAAACTAAAAAAATGGCGTCCTCTCCGCGCGAGCTCCGTGCCGTCCCGCGTGCCGTACGACGATCGAAATCAGGATAGATTTAAAGCTGAGCAGTTTTTGATCGGTTACTGTTGTAATAGCATAATGCACCTTAAAATGTTCCTTCTGTATGACGATTTTTTGTCTTTCTCCTTGGGTTTCGTTGAGATATGGACGACTCGCAGCGATGTCACGGGTGATGTTGACATCTTCGTCGTATACTTTATGAATGAAGCCTGTTCACATAAACCCTCTGATATTTATGCGCAAGGCGTAATAAAGTAAAGCCACAAAATTTAAAGTTTTTCGTTCTATTAGTAAAAATTCCCTAAAATTATGGGCATGGGTAATGATAAATCGGTTATTACCCAATATCGCCTGTTCCTTGCGTCGTATCAGCATGCGTGTCATTTGTGCTGCGTCAGACACTCGAATTCGTCTCGTGTCTGACGCAGCACAAATGACACTCATGCTGATATGACACAAGGAACAGGCGATATTTGGTAATAACCTCTAATATTATACTTCAACTTTAGAACAATTTAAACTCATTGGTAAAGATGGAGGTAACACACAGATTGGCTTTTTGAGCAAAAATTAGATTCCACGATAAACTAGGGCAAAGAAGATGACATTGAACAGTGAGGATGTTAACATATAAACCATTTTGAAACCTATAACTATATTACAGATTTAAGGTAGGGACACCGTATAGAAACACTAAGCGTTGATAGATATGTGCAGATAAATGTGAATTTTTCTCAGAATATATTACATTTTTATAGTGTTAAGATTATTCAGGAAAATGTGCAGAAATCAATAAGGTGCCCTTGTTATAGGTTCATGTTATCAAACATTCCCCTGTTGTTCAATTGATATGATCAACTGGTGACCTTTTGTGTATACATTTATCAAAGGATAGGCCACCATCAAAGGCATGGATTTGTTGAGAATTCTGCGACTGTATATTTGTATTAAATGAGTTCTGCACTAATTAATTTCCCAAATATAAATACAATATATTATATTTACTTTATTACTTTCTCCAGGTAGAGTATTCCTTGTGATCTGATGAGCTAGCACCTAATACTACTAGCTAAGAAGCATTGTACTGGCAGTATCGTCAATGAGATAGCATATGTGTTGTGGAGCCCAGCCAAGATCGGTTTATACTTAACATACATTTTAAGTGGAATCAGTGAATCTGGGTAATTCTGATCATGGCAGAGGCTCCCATCAGCCCACTCAACAAGTTGTTCCAAAACCTCGCAAAAAGCTTGAATGAAGACGATGTGAATGAAATGAAGAACCTACTCAGAGGAGAACAGGTGTCAAAGGAAGACATGGATAAGCTTACAAGTGCATTGGATATCTTCCATCACTTAAAAGGACGTGGTTACATAGACGGCAATAATTTAGATTTGCTTGTACAGTTGTTTGAAGAGATGGGAAAAGAAGCCCTGAAAGAAAGAATTTGCAAATTCCAGAGTGAACATAGTTGTACAACTGGTAAGTTTAGTAGTAGTAGTAGTAGTAGTAGTAGTAGTAGTAGTAGTAGTAGTAGTAGTAGTAGTAGTAGTAGTAGTAGTAGTAGTAGTAGTAGTAGTAGTAGTAGTAGTAGTAGTAGTAGTAGTAGTAGTAGTAGTAGTAGTAGTAGTAGTAGTAGTAGTTTTCAATCATCTTTATTTATCAGTCCAGAGGTTCTATTTACATGCTTGAATTTTCAAAGGAAAAACTTTAACAAACATAAGTAAACATCAACAAGAAAAACGTATCATTAAAAAAACAGAAGTAAACAGCAACAAAAAAGGACCATAGATTGATTGATTAATAATTCAAAAAAGCGAGACAAATTACCAATGGACAAAACAGAGCATTTTCTTATGTGTGAAAATTAAGTTGACCATTGCGAGTGTCACATAGAATATCATCAAAGACCCAAGTGATAATAAAAGAATGTAAATTTTTATTTAGACGATAATACTCAAATTCAAGTCTCAATCTGGAGTAAATCTTGGTTTGAGATATTTCCAATTAATCAACAGAACCTTGTTACCTGAACCCATTCCTTTTTGCTACATGAATTGAACACTTTGCCATTGTGGTAATGTAAACAAACAGAGACGTTGCACGTAATACTTGCATGTACATACACACAAATATCCTCCTTTGAGATAACAGTGCAAGAACGTTATAAACTAAAACAAACTAGTTGGAATTCAAAGTAATGTTACTTAACTTCTGATCGAAAATCTACTGAATTTCAATCGTCAAGCAGAGATATTAGCTTATGTATATTTTGCCCATCTATATGCTTAGCTATACCATTTAATTAAGGTCGTTGCTAGTGTTGAAGTTCGATAATTCGTTTTGGTGGCAACATTTTAGACCAGCTTGGCAGATTTCCGACCCTACTGACCTGCTTTACGAAAATAAAAGCTAGCTTGTATGTCTTAAGGTGCATGAAAACTTCAGTAACGGTTATGAATAGATTGTCCTTGAAATAAGGCCAAGAAAAATAAAAAGTTCAAGTTGTTTCTCATCCTCGCGCGTGTCAATGCAGACGCGCCACGTCAACATTTTCTTTCCCCTGCTTATGAGGAAATAAAAGGAAAAAATAAACGCAAAATACCCGACGATAGAGTAAAACACAGTGCTGTATGAAGCAGAACTGTAAACAAAATACTGACACTAACATTCTATTCAAAACTGAACACGTATATAACTAATTGTTATTATAATATTAAGCTGTCAAAACTCTGAGTTGCTGCACTAAAAGTCAAACCACAGAACTATTGCTGTATAAAAATATTTAAGCAACGCTGCTATGCATTTATCTATGTTTGCATTCCTATGTTGTTTTCACGTTTTTTGCGCGCATTTTTTGTTGACTGAAGAATAAAAAAAATAATTAGAGAAAAAAAAACCGTGTCACTGCATCATTTGGTGCAATATGTCTAGGATGAGAGACAAACTGTTTATTTTTCTTGGCCTAATATATTTTCTTGTGCAGAAAATCCACATCCTTCAAAGGTGGGAGAAGATATCCAAGTTTCAGTACCTGACCAAGAACATAAGATCATGACGCCTTCAAAGTTCAGCATTCCACGATGTATTACAAGATGTATCACACTTATCCCAATCGTTCCAGTGTCGGTGGCCATCATTGCGGCGGTATCTTCGTTCATATTTTGTTCGGTCAACGGAATCCTGCTGGCATTGTTCCTTGCAATTGCAGTAACATTTTATTTCTACCAGCTTCAACGAGGTAGGAAGGACTTATAGCCATAAAATTAAAATCCATACAAATATTTAGTAATTGTATGAAATAAGCATTGCTTTAATGTTCTAATAATTAAATTATTTGTGAATTGTTGATTTATCTGTTAGTCAAACATTATTATCAAACTACGGTCAAAGTTATGTATGTATGTAATACATATGTGTGTATGTGTGAATGTATGTATGTATGTATGTATGTATGTATGTATGTATGTATGTATGTATGTATGTATGTATGTATGTATGTATGTATGTATGTATGTATGTATGTATGTATGTATGTATGTATGTATGTATGTATGTATGTATGTATGTATGTATGTGTGTATGTATGTATGTATGTATGTATGTATGTATGTATGTATGTATGTATGTATGTATGTATGTATGTATGTATGTATGTATGTATGTATGTATATACATATATGTATGTATGTATGTATGTATGTATGTATGTATGTATGTATGTATGTATGTATGTATGTATGTATGTATGTATGTATGTATGTATGTATGTATGTATGTATGTATGTATGTATGTATGTATGTATGTATGTATGTATGTATGTATGTATGTATGTATGTATGTATGTATGTATGTATGTATGTATGTATGTATGTATGTATGTATGTATGTATATACATATGTGTGTATGTGTGAATGTATGTATGTATGTATGTATGTATGTATGTATGTATGTATGTATGTATGTATGTATGTATGTATGTATGTATGTATGTATGTATGTATGTATGTATGTATGTATGTATGTATGTATGTATGTATGTATGTATGTATGTAGGTATGTATGTATGTATGTATGTATGTATGTATGTATGTATGTATGTATGTATGTATGTATGTATGTATGTATGTATGTATGTATGTATGTATGTATGTATGTATGTATGTATGTATGTATGTATGTATGTATGTATGTATGTATGTATGTATGTATGTATGTATGTATGTATGTATGTATGTGTATGTATGTATGTATGTATGTATGTACATATGTGCGAATGTATGTATGTATGTATGTATGTATGTATGTATGTATGTATGTATATCATTATGTGAATGTGTGTATGTATGTTTATGTATGTTCTGTATTCTGTATGTTGTATGTATGTCTGTCTGTATGTATGTATGTATGTCTGTATGTATGTATGTATGTATGTATGTATGTATGTATGTATGTATGTATGTATGTATGTATGTATGATGTATGTATGTATGTATGTATGTATGTATGTATGTATGTATGATGTATGTATGTATGTATGTATGTATGTATGTATGTATGTACGTATGTATGTAAGTATGTGTGTACGTATGTATGTATGTA
The DNA here is from genome assembly GCF_041260155.1 of Ptychodera flava. NCBI lineage: Eukaryota > Metazoa > Hemichordata > Enteropneusta > Ptychoderidae > Ptychodera > Ptychodera flava. The sequence continues at coordinate 37,841,190 of NC_091930.1, forward strand.
TGTATGTATGTATGTATGTATGTATGTATGTATGTATGTATGTATGTATGTATGTATGTATGTATGTATGTATGTATGTATGTATGTATGTATGTATGTATGTATGTATGTATGTATGTATGTATGTATGTATGTATGTATGTATGTATGTATGTATGTATGTATGTATGTATGTATGTATGTATGTATGTATGTATGTATGTATGTATGTATGTGTGTGTGTGTGTTTCTATGTATGTATGTAATGAAAATAAGACTATCGGTCAATCTCATTGAAATCTTTTACTGCCGACTTTACGTTCCAAGACAAGAAATTGGCTTTTTTAAGCTAGCGATTTTCTAGTGGTTAATAAGCTCAGAAACCCCGTAAATAATAGGTAATTTGCATAACTTTTCAAAATCGGTTTTCCCTATGTTTTGTTTCAAAGCTTTGGGATATGTGGCTGAAATTTGTGTAAGCGCAAGCTGTCCGAAGGATCTGCCAAAATGTGTCTCAGAATATTTTTAAACCTTCGTAAAGAATTTTATGCCAGAAAACTTCTAGAGCGGTGAATTTAATCCTAGTTAATTTCTTTAAAATTATGCTAAAAAAACTAAGCAAGATAATAAAAAAATTGAGACACACTTTGGAAGAGTGTTGAGACAGCTTGCACTCCAGCAAGTTCGAAACATATATTTTGTAGTATTGAGACAAAGCATAGGGAAAACCGATTTTTGAAAGGTTATGCAAATTACCTGTCACGTGATAGTTATGTAAACAATGATGACACTGTGGCTACCAAAATGTTTCCCTATATCTAGGCTTTCAGAAAATGGATAATATACGGGGGTTCTGAACTTATTAACCACCAGAGAATTGTAAGACAAAAAAGTTCCATTTCTTGTCTTGGAACCTTAACATGCAAGCATATCACATATGCTTTCAACTCGTATTTTACAAGTTTTTTGTTTTTACTGAACAGAAATGGCAGTAGTTTCCTCTGCATGCAGAGCAACATGGCGTCGAGATACAGTATGTGGTAAATGGGAAGCTTTTGTCATGGATCGTGTAGAGGATAAACAGCAAGCAAAGAATTTACTTCAGCAGTCTAAGTTTGATCCAGTAGTAGATGCCCTGAGGCAAGAGGAGTTTTTCTTCCCTAGTCTTGTATACTTTTGGTTTGAGAATTCGTTTACTTTTCCTCCGACAGTAACAAAAGCAACTGAATATGCTGTCATACACCATGCAGACATGTATTGTAAAGAAAATAATCTGAAAGTGGAAAATCTCAGAGAGATTCTGAAAGCGGACTTTAATGATATTGGAAAGTATCTGTATGATCACATCACTGAAGCGAATGTTGGTAAGTTGTATCCGTCATGGATTGATAAAAGTATTTCAAATTTGGAATCACACTGCTTTGGTTTGTTGACTAAGTCTGTTGATTGTTACACTTTTCAAAGCAAATATGTATACAGTTACATGATCGCAACATACTTAAGTATCATTGTTGCATCGTCACCCAATAATATTCCAATGTTACTCAGGGAAGAGAAAACAAACATTTTGCAAGCCAAACTATCGTATTGTTTCCCTTATGTCATTGGGATTTTGGGTGAGAAAGCATCGTATTTCCTGAAAGAAGTTGTTAAATTAGTGAAATACAAAAGTCTGTAGATATTAACAACCTTGTGTTGCTTGGTAAGTGTTTGTTTGAATCAGAGAGGCCTTCTGTCTTTGCAATAGACATTGAGGAAGTCATAGGTCGGAACTATACTTTAGATCTGTCAACTTGTCGAGCAATCTCCAATACAACTATATATGCTCTCGCTGTAATTTTACAGTACACTTCTTTAATCAAAGATATTAAATTGTATTCAGAGAGTGATGACGCTTTCCTGTCAAGTGAATTCAAAGAATGTTTGACAAATATTATTGAAGATCCGTTTGCTGTTGACAGGTGTATAGTTAGAATTCACAATTCGCATGACTTCACTGTGACTGCCAAGTTATTGAGAATTCTTCCACTGCTACAAAAATATGAAAAATTCAGATCCGGCAGTGATACAACTCAGCAATCAGCAGTTACATTTTTGACCATTTCAAGTAATGCGAGCATATTGGAAGGGATTGAGAAATGCACCATGGAAATGTTCATCAACACATTGTCATTTATGCCGCATCTTGAAAAACTTAGCCTAACAGGATTTGGAGAAAAACTGTGTGAGCAATTTCTACTCTTTTTATCTGAAGAGACTGTCAGTCTAAATATCAACACACTTTGTTTAGCTGGAAATGATTTGTCCTGGAAGCATTGCCGATTATTGTCAGAGGTATTGAATGCAATGCCATGTCTCGCTAGTTTAGACCTACGCAGAAACAGTATTGGTAGCTTAGGGTGTACAGAATTGTTGCAAATAAGAGATCAATTAGAAGTAAGAGTAGATGATAATAACATAGCACACGTTTTACTTGAAATTCTACCTTTGTGTACGTCTTCAGCACAGCTGGAAGATGTTGGCCATCACACACTTAAATCACTAGATGACATTGCAAGATTTATAAGAAGTTTAGGAAATGTAAGACACATAGATTGTACAAAGTTATCAAACAGTCAGTTGTCAAAACTCTGTCAAAATTTATCACTGCTCAGTAACATTGAAAGCATTGATCTGAGTCGCAGTAAGTTAAACAAACAGATCGTTTTGTTGCTAAGTGAGAACCTGAAACATTTAAAAAACCTTAAAAAGGTAGATCTGAGTCATTGTTGTGTCAGCAGAGACGATATGAACGTTTTATTGCAGGAAATTTCTCCAGAAGTGACTGATTTAAATCTCAGTAACACAAACATGTCAGATCTTTTGCTTGATAAGTTGAAACGTTTCAATAATTTGAAACAATTGAAACTCAGTAACAACAAACTTAAAGCCAATGATCATATTTTTAGATTTATTCCCACATCAGTGACTCACCTAAATCTAAGTCATAATAATCTTCATGGATGCAGCTTTGAAAAGCTGGACAGCTACACACAACTTGAAGATTTAGATGTTAGTCATAATAAATTCACCTTTGTTGATGATGGTTTTAAAAGAATGGAAGAGTCCTTTAAGCATTTGACACAGTTGAAGCAGTTGAACTTGAGCAATATTGGTCTTGAATCATGCATTAATCTCTCCTTACCATCCTCTATAACAAAACTAGATCTGAGTCATAACCAAATAACAGATATTGGGCAGAGCTTCAATCATCTAACACAGTTAACACACCTTGATGTGAGCCACAACAAGGTTAACCAATCACTGATTGACATACTCAAATGTTTACCGACAACAGCTAGGTATTTGGATTTCAGTTCAAATTGCATTGACAATGTAGGTAATGTCGGTAAAGTTATATCCAGTTTTAATGACCTTACGTTCATTAATCTGGGCTCAAATACGTTCAGCGATACTGGTATTCAAAATCCAACAATCCAATACTTGGATGTCAGTTTCAATAAAATACAAGATGTTAATCAGTTAGGTAAACTGATGTCTGACTTTAGTCAGTTGTATTATATGAACCTGAGTTCAAACAGAATCGATGCCGTTGGAGTGCATACATTGTTCTCTGAAACAGAAAACTGTAATTCAGCTTGTGACATTGATGTGAGTCACAATTTGTCAGGTCTACAAAAAATTGTCTCCCAAATTGTAAGCCAGCTACCAGAATCAACTAGTTTACCTGATTTTGATAAAAGCAATCTGTTATTGAAGGATGAAAAGTTGCAGGAATGTTTTAGAAACATTCCAAAGGTTACTGCGGTAGATATTTCAAAGAATAAAGAGTGGTCTGAAACTGATTATGAGAGTATGTTGAATGATCTATCAGTTTTTTACAACATGGAAAGATTAAAGCTGACAATATTTAATCCATTCACTTGCCACAAGCTGGCTAACAGCTTAAAATACTTCAGTAATCTGAGACATTTAGACGTAAGTGGTAGTAATATTGATAACCAAGGACTTAAAGATGTTGGAGAGTCTTTACTTTTTCTGAAGAGACTTCAGTATGTAAATTTCAGCAACACTTACATTGACATGAAAGGAGTGGAGATTCTACTTAACATTCAAAGGACACACGTTAGCAAACCCTTCATCAACGTCGCCAATAATATACATTACCTACCCGCCATTTTCCCCTACATTGAAGATCAATTGAGTGGGTCAGCAATTGACGATATTGATTTCGATTCTAATGAGTTACCTGTCCAATCTTTTGCCAATGTTGTACAAATGACCCATCTTACAAAGCTAACAGTGAAAGACAAACATTGGGTTGACGGGGACTTTAAATGCTTTGAGCAAGGCTTAAAAGATCTTAACCTTAGTTCTCTGGATCTAAGTCATAATAATATGGGATGTAAAGGTGCAATGAGTGTGAGTTTAGGGATCAGGTCCATGGATGGACTTACATATCTTGATCTTAGTCATAATAACATCAGAGATATTGGTGCAATGAGTTTGAGTGAAGGGATTGGGTCAATGGATGGACTGACCCATCTTGATCTAAGTCATAATAACATAGGAGAACGTGGTGGAATGAGTTTGAGTGAAGGGATGAGGTCAATGGATGAACTTACTCATATTGATCTTAGTCATAATTACATAGGAGACAGTGGTACAATGAGTTTGAGTGAGGTGATGAGGTCAATTGCTAAACTTACTCATCTTGACCTCAGTCATAATAACATAGGAGACTATGGTGCCTGGGGTGTGAGTTTAGAGATGACGTCAGTGGATGCACTTACATATCTTAATCTTAGTCATAACAATATAGGAGAAAAAGGTGCGATGAGTTTGAGTGGAGGGATTTGGTCATTGCGTAGACTGACACATCTTGATCTTAGTCATAATAACATAGGGGAGAGTGGTGCAAAGAGTTTGAGTGAAGGGATGAGGTCATTGAAGGGACTTCCTCATCTTGATATAAGTCATAATAATATAGGGTAGACCACCTTAAAGAGTTTGGAGAAATTAATGAAGAAGATGCCTTGACTTTCTCACATTGACCTTAGTTGTAATTACAAAGGAGACAGTGTGAAAAGAGATGTAACGAAGTGATGTCGTGGATGCGTGGATTTACTGATCTTGACCTTGGTTATAACAACATTGGAGACAGTGGTGTAGAGAGTTTGAGTGAAGTGATTGAATCAATGCCAAAGCTTACTCTTCTTGACCTTAGTCATAATAACAGAAAATACAGTGGTACAAAATCTTATTGTGAGGGTAGTTTGTCAACGAGAATCTTGGAAAAAGTCAAGTTGCTGCGGAGAAAGATAAAGCAACATTTCAATCTATCAAATCAAGCATGTCCCATTCCCAAGAACACCATCATTTGAAATAAATTTCATATCACAAAGTAGAGCATAAAGAATAAACGTTGCAATCATCTTGACAACTTAGCACCTCTGGCAATCACCCTCCTAGAGACAAATATCCAGCAAAATAGTGAAAATTCATCTATTGTAAAATTGGTACATAGAAACAACGATAATAGCGTATTTTAAATATAGCACAGAAGTTACGTATTTTAGCCGAATAGAAATTGAAAATTTCACAACACTGTGTGAAATGACAACAACAAAGTTGAGAATTGCTATAAAAACAATTGTAAATTTCTGCGTCGTTCTCTATACCTTTGCCAATATGTTCCTTATAAAACTATTGTAACTAAGTTGGGATAATTGGATCTTGATATTTTTCAAATTTCTCAAAAGTTTTAGGTGCCTTATAGCTGAATGCTGCGATATTACAAATTACTCATAAAAACAAATAGGTAACTTAAAAAGAAAAGCATTTGCAGATTATATCGACATTACTTCACAATCCAATTATCCCAAATTAGTTCCAATTGTGTTCTTTCAGAAATATTCATTATGACAGTAATCAAATGGATTGTTCATTTGTCTTGATATAACACTCATAATATGGCTGAAGCATCACTGTATTCTCAGCACAAAATACGGTTTGAACAGATATTGAGAGGCTTTTGTTTTACGTTATATAAAGATGGGTTTTAATGAATAATTACTCAATAAGATGCGGATTATTTGATAGGCAGATGGTACACTTCTGATGTTAAATGTCGAGCTGTCATAATTGTATACCCTTGTCCTTGTAGACTACTAATCTTGTGTTGATTAAGCTGCATTCTTCTTGTTAGAAGTTTATTACAGTGGAGAGATGGTAAGGTATTTAATAATTGACATTAGTTAGAATTGAATGCCAGTTCCCCAGTTACCTGGAGAACAGAAACTGTTCATAAAGATGTTGATACAAATGTGTGTTTTTTGTTACCACTTATATGCAATATTGAAAGAAGAGTTATGTATTTAGTGTTTTGTTTGATGATTAAACATTTAATCAGTGAACTACTTGTACACGGGTATGGCAGTAGGAGAATCTAGACATCTTACATCCAGTAAATAAGCTTCACATGGCCTTCTCTAGTTTGAATTTTCACAGATTTGACTTGAAGCTTTTGATATAAATATATTTTGCCTTTCATTTAAAGATATATTTTCTCGTATATATTCATGCAGCTCTGTTTCAAATAAGAGACGAGCTTCATATAAATGTACGTGATGTGATCTCTCGTGAAATGTTGTAAGTATAAATCAAATATCTGTTTCTTTATATTTTTATATATGTTGCTTATACATTTTATAAGTGATTAATGCTTGATTCCATCTGATGTTTCACATTCTGTAATAGTTTATTGTGCATATGTCTGATTAGGTACTTCAGAAGATAACTGTTTCAAACCTTTTCAGTGCTGAACAAAGAATGAAATCTGTTTAAAATAATTTTGATGTATTGAAATATTGTTCTTTTATGTCAATCAAAAGTTTTTTACCCTGATCAAGTGATCCAATTACACTCTTAGAGAATGCTGCTGGATTTTAGAATTTTTTACGAGTTTTACAAAACGCTATAAGCTTTCACATAATTCCATCTCAATGGCTGAAAACAATTTGGTATAACACTTCATTTGTATTCTCCAGCGGCAAAGAAAAAGAAAATATTTTGTCTGAGTACTCTTTTTCTGACTTTTGTGATAATTTCTACAATATTGAGATTTTTTACTTGGTATTAAAGATGAATTATTTACAATTACTTACTGTCGCCATTTATTTTGGAATTAAATATGCATATCATAATGGCAAATTATTATTTTTGCCGAATTCTAATTTGCAAGAACAAAATGCAGAAGTTAGTATACAATTATAATCATGGCATATAGTAAAGGAGTGCATAATATGATCTCTCTGCATGGGAGAAAGTTTGAATATTTTTTGTTTTTGTTTTTGTACCAGTTCATGGTCTTTGACATTTCCATATCGTTACTTTGCAGCAAAAAGAGAACTTCATTCCTTATTTTTTCGTAGCAGGGAAACATGAATAGCAGAAGTATGTTGCCTTAAATGTGAAAAATATTTTTGCACATATTACGTCCTGCATATTCGCAATGTTTGTTCTCAGAAATGAATTTAGTGTCTTTATATGATACAGTGCTGCTTGGCATACTTTCTAATTTCATCAGCTAGATTAAGGAAATTGATTTCAGGGAAGCTGCTGCGATGTTTTACTTTGTTCTTTTAGGGAAGTCATGACTTTTAGAGAAGTCACGAGTTCACTGACATAGCAAATTATGTCAAAAGAGTGGCAAAGAAGGCCCACTCACAGGTAGAATGTATTGATTATAGAAATAGTTTAAATATTTTTATTTGAAAATGTTGTATATATTTATATCGTTTTTAAAACTTTAATCTTTCAATTTTTGATTTCATGTAGAAGAATTCTTTTTGTATATTTTAGTGATAAAATGAAAGAGATGCAGCATGTCATGTTGTGGTCGATTTATAACAGTACAGGAAATGTATAGTATAAGCACTCACACTTTCTGGCTCTAAATGTCTGTGGAAAGGAATATCTTGAAATGATCTTCACTTGTGCCAAAGCATACCTGTCTGTCTGATATTGTCAGTAAGTACAAAAATTACCTATCATCAAGTCCTTGTTATCTCCTGTTTCACCATGTATTTTCATGCAGCTCTGTTTTAGTAACTTAACACAAAGTTTCTCCACTCTAATGACCTCTGGCATTGTATTATGATGTGTTTATTTTCTGACTAAGAATTTCAAGTTTTTTTAATTGACTGTAAAGGAACTGTAGTTGCACTTGAACTGTAAATTCAACTCACGATAGGATGACTAACCTTCACATTCCATATGTGTGATGAACAATTTTTGTAATTGTTCAAAACTGTGATAATAGGCAGCCACTGTAGCGTTGAACTAAATACTGACTTTATTTTCCTTAGACTTCCCTTTCAAAGTTTGAGCCAGTAAGAAACTACGTGGTGTTGTGCCAGAAATTCATGTATCCTCAAGGTTGAGCTGACGTCTCCACACCTTCCCGAAAACGTTGAAGGCTATGATCTCACATCAGCCTGTGTTTTGATTTGAGTAGACTAACAGTTTTTTACAATTTTTTTTACATCCAAGATGAAGTTCATATACTAAATCAAATTTCTGCATGGGAAATAGAAATGATTAAATTTAATGATATATGATATATTTGGGAATGGATCAACACACGATGATAACTTATCCCTGACTGTATTCTTTATCTCTTTTTTGTGATATTTATGTAGTGTCCTCCTTGAGACTTCTTTTCCTTGTATTTTCAGTGTGGTTTCTGGGACACTGTACTTTTTCCTTTCTGAGTTGTTGCAACCCTTTTAATCCCAGCATAGGATGATGTGTGTTAATAAAGTATTTATCGTACGCTTGCTAATGGTGTGTTTTGTAGTCTGTATTTCTTGACAATGCAAGTCAACAAATCTGTACAGCAGTGTCTCAAAATCAAATAATACATTTAACAGTTCAAATTCTATACTGAATAAAATATCCTGTATCAAGGGGTACAATTGTTGATAGAGTAGATTTTTTGAAAATAAAGAGATAGTGTAGTAATCTTCAAACTTCTCACGTTCCTTCATTATGAATGCAATGGTACAATGTTACTTCTGAAATCTTCTGAAATAAATGTAAAATGAGCATTCAATTACGGAAATTAAATCCGTTTATCGTTTTGAAATTTGTTGAATGCCATTATCTGCCAGCGCTGTCTTAAATATGCTATGAAAATTACTGGGGTGAGGGGTTGAGAACAACATGCGTGGCTTTTACGTTTCAAAAGAAATCATAGACATTCAAACTTTAGGGGCATCAGGCATTACCAATACCATATGATGGAAATAGATATTCAAACTCTTCATGGGTTTCCGTCTACAGGTACTATATTAAAATAGCGTCAATGACACTTTGCTCACATTTGGTTACATGTGGCCAGAAAGGGTGAATGTACGCACGGTATTTAATAGCTTCTATTGACCTTATCACATAAGTCAAGTGCAATTTAACAAATTTTGATGCACGTCCACTTAAGTACGAAATGGTTGGTTACAGTTGCAACCGTTGATAACAAACACGTTTATGCAACACCATGTAACGTGGTACATCATAATTAGTGATACAATATACCAAACCAAAGTAAAAGCATCCTCTTGTATTATTGCATTGCATGGAATTAGTGTAGACAATATTTAATCTATTTGGCTTTGGTTGCACTATCGAAGTCTTAGGTAACTTGTAAAAATGAGTATTCTTTAGGACTGCCACTTCTAACGATGTTGCCACACCTACATGCTAATAGTATGTCCCAAATGTCACCCAGTTAAAAAAGCATTGCAGTATCATAGACAAAAGGGAACACTTCCGAACAAAAAACCCAAGGAGCCTGTGGCATCAAATATATACACTAGTTCCAAAGTCCTTCTAACAAATTTAAAAGCGCCAAACAAGGGATTTGTGAAGAAGCCCTTGTTTGACATACACAGACAAACACTTCCATAAATGTACAATGTAACAACAGAAAGAAATAAAAACCTTGCAAACCAAATTTCCAGTCACTTTTAAATACAAAATTGACATATTTGCATTCATAGTTGTAAGATTTGGTGATAAGTGGCCCGACTTTGCTAGATTAAACAGAAATGTTTGCTATCTATGCAGATGACACTTTTTGTGAACGCCCTTATGTTATCTCGTATCTTTTAAAAATCTGGTTGTTAACAAGATCTGTGTGCCACAACATATTGTAGACTCACAATATGTACAATATGGTATGTTAACTGACTTGCCAAGACAATCTGACCAAAGTGTATTGAGGTTTTCACAAAGTTCACACTTTTATTGCCGTTTAGCATTTTTAGTATGTTAAATTCATTAAAACCAATGCTTATTTACAATTAAGCATGTATCAACCACCACTACACACTGTACAGGTGAAATGTGCATGTCATTCTAAATTTTCTGCAATGGAACCAGGCTTTTAAAGTATACCATATTAGTCGGGTCGGAAGGTAGGGTTCCCATGCACCCCATGGATGTATTATTTAACTACATTTTTGTAATCCTTAGGGTCTATATTTAATGAATTTTGATGTTCCCAAAATCAAATCGTGTCCCATGGGGTTCATTTGGCGCCATCTTTGGCGCCATCTTGGCCGCCATCTTGGATTTCAACAATGGGGTAGGGGTCACGTATCTACCGCTCGACGGAAACAGAAACAATAAAATACTATAAACGTTACATTTTTAGAAAGCCAAGATCATGGCCTTTTCATTGATATATAACTTAATAGGGATTAATTAATATTCGAACGTCGATTAGACTTTATATCGGTCATTGGCCGAAATCGTAAAATTTGCGAAATTTCACACCCAATAATTAAGTTCCCGTTCCTCCAAACAATTTTTCATAAGGTATTTATATATTTTTTCGAAAAACTTAGTGCAATAAACAAGAAAAGCAACATTAAAAGTATGTGTCTTGAGATTTAGTGGGTGCATGAGCTTGTTTTCTTATTAAGCGGTATGCCACATATCCGTGTGTAACATAAGGGGTAGGGGTAATGTTTCCCTTTCTGTTTCGAATCATGAATGATGAAACCATAAAAATGTTACATTTTTTGAAAGTGCTGCATCAGACCTTTCTAAAAATATATAGATTTATGGGGAAAAGTTGCATATGTAAAAGTTACAAAGCTTAAACCTTTCGGTTTGTGTCGATTTTAAGTGATTTTTTAAGAACGAAATTACAACATATGGGGTAGGGGTAATGTTTCCCTTTCTGCCTCGAACCATGAATTACGAAACCATATAAATGTTATACTGTTTGAAAGCTCTGAAATTGGCCTTTCCAAACATGTATAGTTTTATTGGGAAAAGTCCATATTTTAAAGTTACAAAGCTTATGCCTTTCAGTTTGTGTCAATTTTAAGTGATTTTTAAGGACGAAATTACAACATATGGGGTAGGGGTAATGTTTCCCTTTTTACCTCGAATCATGAATAGCGAAACCATATAAATGTTATACTGTTTGAAAGCTCTGAAATTGGCCTTTCCAAACATGTATAGTTTTATTGGGAAAAGTCCATATTTGAAAGTTACAAAGCTTAAGCCTTTCAGTTTGTGTCAATTTTAAGTCATTTTTTTAAACAAAATTTTAATATAAGGGGTAGGGGTAATGTTTCCCGTTCTGCCTTGAACCATGAATTATGAAACCATATAAATGTTATACCGTTTGAAAGCTCTGAAATGGGCCTTTCCAAACATGTATAGTTTTATTGGGAAAAGTCCATATTTGAAAGTTACAAAGCTTATGCCTTTCAGTTTGTGTCAATTTTAAGTGATTTTTTAAACAAAATTATAATATAAGGGGTAGGGGTAATGTTTCCCGTTCTACCTTGAACCATGAATTATGAAACCATATAAATGTTATACTGTTTGAAAGCTCTGAAATTGGCCTTTCCAAACATGTATAGTTTCATTGGGGAAAGTTGCATATTTGAAAGTTACAAAGCTTAAGCCTTTCAGTTTGTGTCAATTTTAAGTGATTTTTTGAACAATATGCACAAAACAGTTAGTCCGTTGGCCAGGTATCGAAATCATCCCCTCTAAGGCATTTTACCCACTATGATTTTCTGTTAGCTAGTATTCTCAGCTGTCATAATCTGCTTATTTTCCATTTAACTGATGGTGTGTGAGAGTGTAACGACTTGTTTGTGAAGGATGTCACGCCCTCTGTAGTAAAATAGGAATGGGTTAGGGGTAACATATTTACCGCTAGTCGGAAACAAATACAAAAAAGTACCATAAACAATACATTCTTAGAAAGCCCAGATATAAGCTTTTTACTTTTTTGATAATTATTCGACTTTAGATGGCGCCAATATCCCGTATGTACATGGCGGTCAGCAGCTGAATCATTCACATAACGAACGTTGATATGTTGATCGCAACCGTTACCAACAGACTCATTATGAAGAGCCATGCCCCAAAACGCCCAACCAAACTTGGCACTAATCATGATCCCAGTCCATTTCGAGCCGGGCTTTAAGGGAAGTGCGGTGGCCTTTGAAAGACCCTTTGGTTTGGTTTTGTACCGTAGTATAGGAAGAAAACCCGACCTGTTGTCGTTGCTGTGAATGTTTGTGTTGTTTTTAGCTTCTTCTTTTTTCCTATTTGAAGAATCGTCTTTGCAGCCTTCCATCCTGCGTTCTGTGTAGCGAGTGTCTTCGATCGCTCTCTTAAGTTTGTGATGTACAACTGTCTTGAGTCCCGGTGCTTTGGTGTGGAGGTAAATAGTTAGAGATCAGGGTGATAAATTGGTTGCCGCAGTGTCTTTCCAGGTGTTGCCACTTTTGAAGGAATTCAACACTCGGTATTTTGGCCTGGTAAGTATTCTTTAAGGTGTACCTGTAGGCTACGTGGTACTGAATAGGGGCCACTTAGGTTTCAACACATTCGATACTCTTGGCTTTCGCTTATGCCCCGTTGTATGAGTAACTGGGATCGGAAATGGGAAAGGCTTAATTAATATCCATCTTTGCTAATATTAATTCTCGTTTGGCTTACAGATGGCCACCTCTACTTGTTTCGGTGAAAATTTGACTTTCAATTGGACAAAACATTGAGTATGACTTTCTTCTGTGTGTTATTTAGGCCTATGAAAAATATGAAAATTGCATATATATTGTTGTCAAATATCTCAAATCTTAGATTGTAAGAGATAGGCTTAGGCTTCCCTGTAATCATACAAATGAGTTAAATGGGAATTTATTGGAGTAGATTACAGTAATCGAAGAGAATGGTTGACACTATAGGAAGACTTATCTCGGATTGGCGGACCTAACTATAAAAGAACAGCACAGAATACTTGCCGGATGTATTGACTGTTCATGTATAGTACAGGCTAGTACAACATGGAATGTAAAACATACTAATCAAAGAAGTGGCAAATTTTCTCAACTTTTCACAAAGTTTATATTCCATCATTACTATCAGGATTAGGATTTTCCCTATCTATAAATAAGCTATTACTTGATTACACCTTGATTCAGCATGACTAACATTTTGCATTTGCCACGCAACCAGCCATGCCCGTCCCTGGGATCGCGAACAATGCCTTTAACGAAGCTTTTGAACGCTTTTTGTGAATTGTGTAAGAATGTCCTCTCTGTGGAGTATAATGTGTGAAGCCGTTGTCTAGCTCGCTTGACTCTGATGATTATGTTGACTTATTTTTTCTCAGCTCCTGGTGGCTGATCTAGCTCGAAAGTTAGATCAATCTAGTCTCTCTGATTCGATCATGCTGGTGGGAATGGTATCTTCAAGCATTGACCCTAAAACGTCCGTTTTTAGGGTCTTTGCTTCAAAGACGTCAGGGTCTAACATTGGTTAAATGTCATCCATGATAAGAAACTAATGATAGATTCACTCACAAGGCATTTTAAACATTGAGGTGTCAATTGGAATATAAGCCTTTTTAGTCATTTTCTGAGGTTTGTCTCGCCTTCTTATTGCCTGGTGTAGAGAGTGTTTGTTCGCCTTCTGTTTACTATTTAGTTGCGTAATTTGAATGCGTTCTGTGACATTTGGCTTTTCGGGTTTTAGTTCCAGAATTATTTGCTATTAAATTTTAGTACCCAGTCGAAAATGTAATCCTCATTGGGAGTATATAGTGTTCTGCGTTGTAAAATAATTTCGAAAAATTGGTTATGATCTCTTGTTTTCTGGTAAGGAAGGTAAAGTGTTGTCGATCCATCTTATCTTATTATGGAGAAGCTATATCACATAGTCACATACACGCATGTCATGGAGGTAGGACGCACAGTGAGATCGCTCGTCCAATGTTGCTCTGTTTTTCGCTACCAAATGTCTTCGTATACCTGAAAACCTTTTGTTATACATTCTGAAGCACTGTTTGACAACTTCAACCAGTAAAAGATGCCGAGAAAACCAGCAAAGAAGCATGAAGCTACCAAATTGAGTACAAGTAGCGATCACAGTCCAGAGCCAAAGCAAACCAAGATGGCCGACACTGGAGACTTATGTCCGCACAGCCAAACAGAGAACAAAGACATTCAAAGTCAGCTGTCTGAAATTCTTCAAACTCTGTAGTTTTTCGCCTTCAGAAACGGATTGTTCGCTCAATTACCTTTTCTCATTTCATTGCTCATTCCGAACCTCTGTTTTACAAACTGAATATTTTAGATATCTACAAACTGAGTAAATATTGTACTTGTATGTTTGTTTATGATTTGAAACATAACAATCTTCCTCATACAGTTGAACACTATTTTGAGATTCCAAAGCACTCGTATCCAACACGATTAACACAAGTTGAAAATTTTCGTATTTCAGGCTCAAATTTGACAATTTCACAACATAACATTAGGTATGCAGCTGTGAAACACTGGAATTCGCTGCCTGACTATCTCAAACAATTCAATTGTCAAGTAGACAAGTTTTCAAGTCTGCATTGAAACATCACTTACTGAATTTACATTAAATCTGTGTTTGTTTCTATCCTCCATCACACTTAAGCTTGTACCGAATAGTTATTAGTATACTCACGGGCCATGAACTCGACTAGTCCTTTTAGACTCTTTTCATGGCCCCCACCAGATTTTACAATATTGCAATGTTCTTTTCTTTCTTTGACTTTGTACAATTTCAGTAATACACAGTTTTCTGATAATTTTCATTATTGTACATACTGTGAAGCATCTGGTGAAATAAAGCATTCATTCATTCATTCATTCATATTGTGGATTAATGGTGATTGGTTTTCAGCGATAAAAGATTCTCTCGTGTTCCCGTGTGGTATTAAAAGTAACACTATTAATAGTGAGCTCTGATTTGCCCAGACGGTCACGTGACTGTGCATGTATTTACTATATACTGTAAAGTTGGCCATTCCTATCTCCAAAGTGGGTTTCTTTCACATTGTTTGTATTTTCATCACAAGTTTCAATATACTGATATAATATAGCGATAAACAAACCCTATAAGTTGGGTACACCACTCCACTCGAGCTCGATTTTGACCATTTCACTCCTTATACACACGACTGAAGTTCGTGCGTATATGTTTTTTACCGGTCGAAACCGTATGATATCCTCTCAAAGTGGTGCTTTATTGCTTATATATCTTTCACGATACAATTAAAGAAAAGGGATTTATTGTTGCTGCTGTCATATAAACTTTGCATGACGACTATGACATCCAATTTAGTGTTTGTGGGTTTGGAATATATAATTTTTGACATATTATAGCTGTTAACTTTCTTTCCCTAATTTGAGTTATTGAAATGAGTAAAACGTCTATTATTAACCACCATTTTAGCTTTTAGTGCTATTTAATGCCTATAGAGTATTTTTCTATGTTCCTTTTAACAAGTAAATGTCAGTAAAGTAACACAAACTTTTGAGTTTAGGCATTGTCACTGCATAATTTTTGAGTTTACCCTATCAAGCCATATCTTGTTGGAAAAACAACAGCGTTAGTGTTTCAGAGATATGATATTTATGTGGCTTCCTTATTCGCTGCGTTTGGTAGGAGAGGAAACATTACCCATACCCCTATCCCTTAAATTTATATTATAGAGCGATGTACGGCATAGCATATATTAGGTAAACAATCGACGCACCCCATAAGTCTCAAGAAGATACACTCTTTTAATGTTTTTTACTTCTTTATTGCATTAAGTTCTTTCAAATGATATATAAATACCTTGTAAAAATTGTTTGGAGGAACATAAACTTAATTATTGGGTTTGAAATTAAGCAAATTTTACAATTTACATTTCATGTCCGATATAAAATCTAATCGATGTTTGAATATCGATTTATCCCCATTTAGTTGTATACCAATGGTAAGGGGATTATCTGGGCTTTCTAAGAATATATTGTTTATGGTACTTTTTTGTTTTTGTTTCCGACTAGCGGTAAATATGTTACCCCTAACCCATTCCTATTTTACTACTGAGGGCGTGACAGCCCTTCACAAACAAGTCGTTACACTCTCACACACCATCAGTTAAATGGAAAATAAGCAGATTATGACAGCTGAGAATACTAGCTAACAGAAAATCATAGTGAGTAAAATGCCTTAGAGGGGATGATTTCGATACCTGGCCAACGGACTAACTGTTTTGTGCATATTGTTCAAAAATCACTTAAAATTGACACAAACTGAAAGGCTTAAGCTTTGTAACTTTCAAATATGCAACTTTCCCCAATAAAACTATACATGTTTGGAAAGGCCAATTTCAGAGCTTTCAAACAGTATAACATTTATATGGTTTCATAATTCATGGTTCAAGGCAGAACGGGAAACATTACCCCTACCCCTTATATTATAATTTTGTTTAAAAAATCACTTAAAATTGACACAAACTGAAAGGCATAAGCTTTGTAACTTTAAAATATGGACTTTTCCCAATAAAACTATACATGTTTGGAAAGGCCCATTTTAGAGCTTTCAAACAGTATAAAATTTATATGGTTTCATAATTCATGATTCGAGGCAGAAAGGGAAACATTACCCCTACCCCATATGTTGTAATTTCGTTCTTAAAAATGACTTAAATTGACACAAACTGAAAGGTTTAAGCTTTGTAACTTTCAAATATGGACTTTTCCCAATAAAACTATACATGTTTGGAAAGGCCCATTTTAGAGCTTTCAAACAGTATAACATTTATATGGTTTCATAATTCATGGTTCGAGGCAGAAAGGGAAACATTACCCCTACCCAATATGTTGTAAGTTCGTTCTTAAAAAATCACTTAAAATTGACACAAGCTGAAAGGCATAAGCTTTGTAACTTTCAAATATGGACTTTTCCCAATAAAAACTATACATGGTTGGAAAGGCCAATTTCAGAGCTTTCCAACGGTATAACATTTATATGGTTTCATAATTCATGATTCGAGGCAGAAAGGGAAACATTACCCCTACTCCATATGTTGTAATTTCGTCCTTAAAAATCACTTGAAATCGACACAAACCGAAAGGTTTAAGCTTCGTAACTTTTAAATGTGCAACTATTCCCCATAAATCTATATATTTTTAGAAAGGTCTGATGCAGCACTTTCAAAAAATGTAACATTTTTATGGTTTCATCATTCATGATTCGAAAGAGAAAGGGAAACATTACCCCTACCCCTTATGTTACACACGGATATATGGCATACTGCGTAATAAGAAAACAAGCTCATGCACCCACTAAATCTCAAGACACATACTTTTAATGTTGTTTTTCTTGTTTATTGCACTAAGTTCTTCCAAAAAATATATAAATACCTAATGAAAAATTGTTTGGAGGAACGGGAACTTAATTATTGGGTGTGAAATTTCGCAAATTTTACGATTTACGGCCAATGGCCGATATAAAGTCTAATCGACGTTCGAATATTAATTAATCCCTATTAAGTTATATATCAATGAAAAGGCCATGATCTTGGCTTTCTAAAAATGTAACGTTTATAGTATTTTATTGTTTCTGTTTCCGTCGAGCGGTAGATACGTGACCCCTACCCCATTGTTGAAATCCAAGATGGCGGCAAAGATGGCGCCAAATGAACCCCATGGGACACGATTTGATTTTGGGAACATCAAAATTCGTTAAATATAGACCCTAAGGATTACAAAAATGTAGGTTAAAAAAATACATCCATGGGGTGCATGGGAACCCTACCTTCCGACTAGACTATATTTGGCATTTTTTACTAAAACAGGCAAAACGTGGCTCCATTTACAAGATCTGTACCCCAAACCACCTCTAAAACACAACATAAATGTAATTACATGCAATTTTTTGTAAAATAGTGTGTCGGCTGCAATACTTAATCATTAACAATAACAAACGCCTGTCTTTCTATTTGTTCTTATTTACTTGTTCAACATTCATAAATATTTTAATATATGGTGATCAGGTGATCTTTAAGAACTAAACATCCCAGTCTGATAACTGGTATCTGACATGTGATTCCTTAACACAATAGTCTTGACCAAAAATCTGAAAAAAAAATCAAAAATACATCTGTACCGTTTTTATACTCTTCATCAAAATATCGCATACATGTCATTTCCAACATACGTACAAAATATCAAAGTAATAAATCTGTAATCAGTATACCTATTGCAGTTTATGAAAAATCATAATTTATTCTCATTCTGCAATAAACATCTACAAGATTTCATTCTGTTCTTTATAACATCAAAGCATTTCACGTTTCGGAGCTAGTCACATTTTATGTGGATTAAAATTGATGTTACATATTCATCATGAGTGCCTGTATATTCAACTATTTTATCAGTGTATCCAGCTGTTTGTTACATCTTTGTAACTCTTGGGACGAGGTACAAATTGGGGCCAATGTCATCACTATGTCAGTCTGACTCTCTGTACATCCGTCCGTCAGTGTGTCTGTAGACCAAATTTGTGGAGGTCATAACTGAAAAATCTCCTTTCTTTTCGTCTTTCTACTTATGTGATAATGTTTTAGACAATCATTCAGCAAGGCAGTTTAATTGTTGACAAAAATGATATATATTTTTCAGGCACACAGCTCACTATTCTTGACTTTCCATGAACAATAGATGACATTGACAGAAATACATAACACTTAACCAATGTTTACACCAGATACATGTGGATTTCTCATTATAACCATTAACTCAGAGACCCTATATGGAAAAGTAACATTATTTTTTTCTTTCTTTGAGTACAACTGGTACATTCATGTGTGGAACAACTTACGTAACCAATTACACAACGGGATGATATTGAGATCAACTTAAGCATTTTCACTTTGCTTAACTTGACTTTTCCTTTCGAATCCTGACTAGCTTGGCATCTTTAACCGAGATACACTCTTAATTGTGTGCACAAAGCCATTGGTATTGACCATGTTTATACAAGGAGGTACAATGGTCGGATGGCAGGAAGTGTAACATATGTGAAATATTGAAAAACTTGATACTCTTAAACATTGAACAAAATTATGGAATCTATTTGTTTGAGACCAAACCAGCTAAAATCACATCCA
Source organism: Ptychodera flava (assembly GCF_041260155.1). NCBI lineage: Eukaryota > Metazoa > Hemichordata > Enteropneusta > Ptychoderidae > Ptychodera > Ptychodera flava. The sequence continues at coordinate 37,860,682 of NC_091930.1, forward strand.
GCTTTACTTTCTAATTATATTTCACAGCAGTTCAACATCAAATATAGTTTACCATATCACATGCTTATTAAATCACCGCATTATATACTTTTAATTCATGTAGGTATAAAATCACAAAGATAAGAAAATCTTATCTCAATATTTATTAATTTTGATCATATCAACACAATCTGGGTAAGGTACGGTTCTACTACTCAATGACACCTTCATAGAAATTTCAAACCAACGTTGGAAGTGATTCTTGTAGTTGTAGAGATATTATTTCACCAAAAGCAACTAAGACAAAACTGACTATTGTTTATCTAAATTTCAAATTAATAAGTGGACTATTTCTGAAAATATTTGTCTTGGAAATTATATAATACTCTATTACATAATACGCTATTATACAATACAAATTGACGATATTTTATGAAAATTTAAAACGAGTGACATAGTAGCCAATAGAGCTACTTTGTATTATGTTGAGTATAACTTTTTGTGGCACATGTCTTGATGAAGGAGCAAATCTAAATAGACTACTTCGGGACGGCCTGACGAAAATGGCAAAAATAGCTGCAAAAATATGCGATTAAACATTTCATCATAATTTGAATATATTAAATTAAGATTCTTCTGAGGACTGTCTCTACTAAATAAGAAAGCAATCAGACAGGTGGTTTTTGAAAAACAAATTGTTTCGACCAAAAAATAGCAAAAATTGCCCTGGAAATACAGCATTGCACGTTCATCAGATTTACAATGCATAGCATCTTGATCATCCCTTAGAACTTGTGTACTTAATATCAAAGCTATCAGACAAAGTTTTGGAGGAAAACAATTGGACCAAAAAGGGGAAAAATTCATCCAAAATTACAAGTATGAAAATTTCACCACAACTTTAACCAGCCTGATTGATATATTCCCAAGGAACAGGAATCGGGCAAACCGTTTTAGAGCAGAAGAGTTTTTGAGCAAAAAGATATAAACATACCTCAAAAATAAAACATGCAGATTTCACCACAATTTGCATACACCTAATGTAGAATACCTAAAGGAACCTGCTTACCGAGTTTCAACGAAATTACAGAGTTTACGCTATGAGCAGGATTTTTTTCTTTTGTTTACTTCATTTGCATATTTTGACGCTGACATGTTCACTAGAACAAATTCCCATCTCAAACGTGAGTGCACCTGTTCACTACATACTAAGATGGTATGTGCTGCAGTTTTGGAATTTTTGATATGGAAGGAAATACGAACATGCATACATACATAAAAAAAAAAAATAAAATAAAAAAAATATATATATATAATATATATATATAATATATATATATATATATATATATATATTATATATATATATATATATATATATATATATACGTTTGTCGTTGTTATTTAACTTCAGATTGTTTTAACCTTGATAAAGTGGGATTACTCCCACGAAACGTCGGTGTAATAAATTTTATAAATGAAGAGCTTCGTGTCCTGAGTTGCTACGTCTTGACCTGCTTGTTATATGACGATTGCTTAGCGCATGAAACAGCCTGTAGAGTGACAACTACAAGTTCCTAGATTCTCAGTATTACCGCCCTGCAGAAATGAATTGAGCACTATACTTTGCCTGCATTGACAAGCAAATTGCTTTTGGTGTATGTATATATATATATATATATATATATATATATATATATATATATATATATATATATATATATATATATATATATATATATATATATATATATATATATATATATATAAGTATGCAGATGTCCTCATGGCAAATTACAGTGTTCGATGTCAAAGTAGATCTTTGGAATAGTAACTCAAATTCAAAGAACAGAGTAATAAGCAACAGATATTCTACTTTGTACTTGAAATAAGTCGTGTTATTACATATATATATATATATATATATATATATATATATATATATATATATATATATATTAATTAACCAGAGTGTTATCAGCATTGTTATTGTAGAAATTTGTATTCAAGTCCGGATTAGAATTCATTTCAAACAGTGGAATTCAGAACAGTTTGTTTGTAAGATCACAGTTAATACTCATGTTGAAAATAAAGTTGTTTACAGTTTGAAGTACATAATGGTTTTGTGTTTTTGAATGAATGGATTTGTCAAAAATTCAGGACAGGCAACTTTCTGGCAGGACAGGCAAGTTTTGAAAGTTACCAGTCCTGATGTCTGGCAAAACTGGCCAGTTTCCAACACTGACTTAAAGTAAAATACACATGCTGAGAAAGATTGAATCATCAGAGACTGGAAAACGTGTAAAACGTTAAAAATAAAAATTGGCGTCAACTTACAAAAAAGGCGAGAAGAAAACTGCCCCGCTTTCCTTCGAACCCAGAAGTCGAATGGTCAAAGTGTGGGTATTGTTTCAAAACAACGTCAAGGC